>NC_034605.1:529974-544581 GCF_900095145.1 Mus pahari | reverse complement strand
CCACTCCCACTACTTGGCCCAGGCCTTGCCTTGTGCTAGGTCATATGGAGTTTGGGAGACCAAGGAGCCTCTATTCCCACTGTTGGCCGATTAGGTCAATTGCTGTCGTTCTTAAGACTGACAGTTTACTGGGTCTGTTTATTTCAGAACCAACACAAATGATTGATTAGAAACAGGGAATTCAGTATCATTGAGTGGTAGAATGTTTTCATAATCCCATAGAACCATTTTTGTGTACATGGTCCATTGTTGACTGAAGTGTTGATGTGAGACACATGACTATAAATCTGACACTTAGGATGCGGTCCAGGATGGTACGTAAATGTATAATTCATCATATTCAAGCAATATTCAGACGATGAGACCACAGAAAAAGGGGAGATGGAGAAAGTGCAGGCCTGGGGATCACCTTCAGGAAACGCCAACGTTTAGAGGATGAGAATATAAGACAGAATGAGAAAGGACTCTTAGGGACAGTCAGGGAGGTAGGACAAGATAAAGGCTCAGTGTTCTCCCCAGAGGCAAAAGACAAAAAACCATCTAACTGATCGCCAACGTTATGAGCCACCAATAGAGTGAAAAATGTCTTCTGACTTATCCCTTACTCATCTTAATTATCAAATACATTAAGTCTACAAAGACATGCTGTCATGATCAGTGTTGTGAGCAGGAATTCAGCAAAGTCTCTAAGCAATCTCCCATCTTGTCTTCCTATAAGAGAGATCCAGCCTTGCAAAGGTCTCATATGTCTTCCCCAGCATATCCTCATTTGATTTCTAAATGTCTCTGCCATTCTGACAAGGTATCATCTATCCAAATGAGGAAACTCAAGAACTCTAGCTTTTGTTTTTAAAGATGGGTATTTGGCTCACCAAAACATGCATAAAATTTTGCTGCAGTGCATATGTACCCTTTATCAGTAATCTGCCTATTGTGTGTAATAATAGAGTTTTAAATCCATGGGATCAGAGACAACATCTAGAGACACTTTTAAAAAGTACATAGCTGCGTGGGGTGTAGTGAAATGATTTTTGAATCTTCTGAGAAACTGTCGGGGAGGGGGAAACACTACCTGGTGGAAATTGGGAAAACATTAAATCCAGGAGAACGTGACAACCCTCCCAGAGATGGAGCAAGCTACAGGATGGGAGGACACCAGGACAATAGAAAGGAAAAACAGTGACAGTCTGTAACAAAGCATTAGACCTGGGGAAGGAGAAAGGTAGAGAATCCATAGGAAGGCAGAGTCAATAGACAAGCCATTGGCCATTGGCTGGCAGAAAGAAAGAAAGAGAGGGGGGGGGGAATACAGAACAAACCAACTAATTTTGCTAACCTCATATAGCATAGGAATAAGTTCCTGAGGAATAAACCGTTCGAGGATTGCTTTTTAACTAAATCAGGTTTTTGGAATACTTAGTCACTCCATAATCACCTGACAGAAAATATGTCTGGAACTGTGGGAAGAAGGTGATCTGGATACAGAGATGTAGAATTTCCTGGATGGTCAGGCAGACTGATTTTTATTGCACTGTATGCAGACTGATAATAAATACAGACAGAGGGCATGACACAGGAAAATTCCAACAACTAAGCCATGGCTAGGCCAGGCACTGATGGCACGCATCTTTAATCCCCGCACTGGGGAGACAGAGGCAGGCAGATCTCTCTGTGTGCTTCATAGTGAGTTACAAGCCATGTAGGGCTACATAATGAGACCCTGTATCAAAAGAAAGAATGGAAGGAAGGGAAGGAAGGAAGGAAGGAAGGAAGGAAGGAAGGAAGGAAGGAAGGAAGGAAGGAAGGAAGGAAGGAAGGAAAAATGGAAGCCAGCCATAGCCAAAGGTTTAGAAGCACATGAACAAATCTGGAAAATGTTTGCCATGATGGAGGCAAAGACAAGAGAAGCAACAGTGTCAAAGCCTTCAAGGCAGGGACTTCGGGAAAGAAAAAATTCTCATAGTGTCGGGAGTCACAGAGAAACCAAAGTTCAACCCTTGAATTCCTTGGATTATCGCTGATAACCTCAGCACAGCTGACGGAGCTAGTAACTTAAGGGTCCCCGCTTGTGTGTATTGATGTGATGTCAAATGGTTACATTGTTTTTATTTAAGGTGCAGGGTTTTCTTTGTTGTATTGTTTTGTTTAAGATTTATTTATTTTATATATGTGAGTACACTGTCACTGTCTTCAGTCACACCAGAAGAGGGCATCCCATTACAGATGGTTGTGAGCCACCATGTAGTTGCTGGGAATTGCACTCAGGGTCTCTGGAAAAGCAGTCAGTGCTCTTAACCACTGAGCCATCTCTCCAGCCCTTTTTTGTTTATTGAAGTAGTTTCATACATCAATCTATAATGATTTCAAAATACTTTGAAGTTCTATAATAAAATCCTGCTTGTCCAAAATGAGATCCTTAACTGAAACTATAACTGTAAAACTAGTATCTTAAGCTACAGAAATTTTAAATAACATTTAAACTTATTTTAAATTTCTAGAGAAAGGTTTGATAATTGCTGATAGAAAGCTGGACCCCAACTATTAATACTATTTACTTACAATAAGACTCAACTGCCCATTCCATATGAATCTTGTGTCTCCATTTCCTGTTAGGTAAATCTGCTCTCAAAATTAGAAGATACATGTTTACATCATTTCAATAAAACAAGGTTAAGTGCTAGAGTGGTCCCAAAGGGACTATCAAAACTGTTCATCTTGGCTCTTGTTAACAGCCCTCTACAAAATACACTGTTTTTGTTTTTGTTTTTTAAAAACCAGGTGGGATGGTGGAATTGAAGGTATTCTGATCGCCAAATCCACAGAAGAAAAAAGACGTCAATTTTATCCTTCTCTTCTCAAGGAATTAATGTGCTCCTTTGTAAAGCAGCTTGTCTATAATGTCCTAACCAGACGTACCCTTGTCTTTGATTTCAGCAACGCTAACGTATTGCCCTGTTTTATTTACCTTCTAAGAGTGGCAACTAGTTTAAACCTCAAAACACGTCTTCTGAACAAAGACGCAAGTCTCCTCGGTTAGGAGCAACAAAATCAAGTTGGCAGCGAGATCATTCGCACAAAATCTACTACGAATCCTAGCTCACTCCTTTTCCTGCGCCACCTTAATAACGACAGCAGAAGCAGAAGATTGAAATGTTATTTACAGCTCGGGCCGGGAGAAGCTGCTTAGGTAATTGCTAGGCTGAGCGCGGTGTCGCCGCCATGCAAGCAGGTCACACACCGCTCACCTTCACAGTCAGCTCTCGGCCGCACACCGGCCTCCAGCCCCTGCGCCAGCACATGGTTCGAGATCCAAAGCCCGGCGCAAAAGGTCACCAGAGCAGCGGGACTGGTGCTCCGCATGCTGAGCCTGGGACCGGGAACTACCCACAAGTTCCTTACTCTAGTGGGGACGGCCCCGTGAGGCTGGTAGGAGGCAGGAAACAGGTGACGCAATTTCACCAGGCGTTCCCATTGGCTCTGATGAACGGCGCTCAGGAGAGGGAGGAGCTAATGACCCTCTTCCGGGCCTTTCCGGTTTGAGCTTGAGCGGAACAGCGTACACGCGGGGCTCCCAAGGAGCGCGGAGTGATGCGCTAAAACTATTGGCAACCGTTCTGATGAAAGGCGGAACCCTTCTGTCGATTGGCTGCGACTTGGGAGGCCGGCGCAGCCGACCGGACGCAGTAGGCGGGCGGGAACGTGAAGTCTCCGCAGTGCCTGATGGGCTTGCTCCGAGGAAGCTAGCAGAAGCTGCCCAAGGGTCCTTCGTTGAGCTGCCGTGGTCTCCGCCGCCATATGGCGGCGATCGGCGTGCACCTGGGCTGCACATCAGCCTGTGTGGCTGTCTACAAGGTGAGACTGGGACGCTGTCTCCGGGTTTTGCGACGGCCATCCTATTCTCTGGGCTCCGAGTCATCGGCCCGAGAACCATGCGTGCAAGCAAGTGGTAATGCTGCGGGTTCTCGGCTCTCCCTCCAAGGCCAAGCACGCTGTGTGGAGGGTGGACGCAGAGAGCCGGATCTTGGATACTCCAGGGTATCCTGGACGTCTTGGCTGCTTCGAGGAGTTTTAGGGACGAAAAGGCCTCAAACCTGCAGGGTGCACTTAGGAGACCAAGCTATAGGATGCCCAGAGGAGTTCAGAAGACGTCAGGGCTCCAGGATGCCTGGAGTCCCCGGGGCGGGGGACATCGTTCTCGGAAAGATGCCTAGAACGAGCGTGGATGTCAGGACCCCCTGGATGCCAGAGAGGTCCTAGTGACAACTGACCACAGAGTCCCTAAGAGGTCACAGTGACGTCACGGGTTCAGGGTTCCCGGAGGTGGGAGGTATTTGGAATTTCTGAGCAACCAGAAGCACTGTGTAACTGCGCTCGAGAGAAGGGCACCTAGTTAAGAATTGGCACTTGCTGTACACACTTGATGGTTCTAGAACTGAGAACTTGACAAGGAACCATGGCTTTTTCCTCCTGAATATCGATGGAGGAGGAACAGTGTCAAGGAATTTACCCGATGCCAGCTTCGGTTTTAAGTCTCATATGATTTATCAGGCAAGTCCCAGGGGAGAAGCTACTGCATTTGTAGGGAAGCAGGGGGAAAGCTGTATTCGTGGGAGAGTCATGTAACCATGACTAGGGATAGAATGTATGCATTTGATCCAGCTTACTGCACAGAACTAAACGGAAAAATGTGTGGAATAGAAGCAGCCTTTTATTAAACTATAAGAAACAAATAGTGGCAATTAAAAGAGCAGTTTCTGAGGGACAATCTAAGAAGGAGAGACACTGCCAACCTAGTAAGGTTTTGCAAGGTGGAGCAGTCTTCAAGGACTGAACTCTGGCAGCCTTGTGCTTTTATTGATTGTTACCAAAAAAGCCCTTTTGGCAAATGTCTTCTCTGATCTAGTTGTCTGAAGGAACCATTGCCTAAGCAGTTATCAAAAACTCCCGGCTTGCCAAGAATGTCTTGCTACTGAGGTAATGCAAAGGCTTTGAAATTCCCAAAGGAAGAGCAACCCCATAAAATCCCAGTCACTGGTTATTTACAGAAGATGACTTCAAGGCCTGAGTGGGATTCACTCAGGCACCTGAGTGAATGCCAGACACTGTGGCTTTTCTAAAATTCCATTACAACCTGCAGGTACATTCAGTGAGATTGTGCATGCCAGTGTGAGAGAACTAACCCTCCCGCGTCTTTTGTTAGGATGGCCGGGCCGATGTGGTCGCAAATGATGCGGGGGATAGAGTCACACCAGCTGTTGTTGCTTACTCGGACCGTGAACAGGTATGTCCTAGGACCCTCGTCAGTGGTTCTTGAAAATAATGAAGAGTCTCGAGCATCGTTGTTAACGTGCTGCTCTTTTTCAGGTGGTTGGACTGGCAGCGAAACAGAGTAGAATAAGACATGTTTCAAGCACAGTAGTGAAAGTGAAACAGATCCTTGGCAGAAGGTATGGCATAAAGTACTTTAAGGTGTGATAGCCAAACATACAAACCATGCTTGTACATTCTGGGCAGAATGCTCAGGCAACGAGAGACACTCCAGACTGTTTAATGGCAGTTACTTTAGGGAGAGCCCCAGTGGGTTTGTTCAGAAGTTCGCTTCTTACTGACAGGTCTGATAGTATTAGTGAATGCCAGCACTCACTTCTAGTCATTTATGCCAATCACAAGTGGTTCTTTGGGCCTTTTGCATTTATATCTGCTTGAACTGAGTGAACTTGAATCATTTTGTTGGAATTTGAAGATTTCTCTGCGTGGTGGTTGAGTTTTGCAAAATCTCTTATCGCTGGTTATAATTTCTGTAGCTACTATTGATTTTTCCTTCTTGGGCCCTTTGTGACACTTTCTGGGAACTGACTTTTCCAATTGACTCACAAATGTAATCGTTGGAGAAACAGTTTAATTAATAGCTTAAGAAACAGGTCAGTCATCTGTTAGGACTTTAATTAGAAAATTCCAGAGGCTTGCTTCCCCAGACTTCCGTCTTCGAATCATAGCTTATCCTAATAACTAGGGCCCTTTCATTTCCTCTGGAGTGTGGTGCTTGCTGATGTTTGAGTGCTTCCCCATCCATGATGCCATTGAACCCTCTCCATCCCCAGAAAATATGGTCGGCCAGATACCAGGGGGTCAAGGCGCCCAGAATTTGTGACTTTCCCAAATTACAGTGGTGAATTAGATAAGACTTCTAATCCTTCGCTCCCCTCTGCCTTTTCCACTTCATTTAAGTTGGATGTAAATATTAAGTATTTCCTTGTTTTGAATTTAAAACTTGGGGGTTGTTAATGAGATTGAATGTTTCATTTACATAGGCATGTTTGTTTCATGAGCTCTTGACTGCTTATACTGAACTTGATATCACTGCATTAAAGAATGAATTCAGATGTTTTTGTGTGATGATTATAATCCTATATTCATTAATGTTGGTAGGTATTATTAAGCGTATTAAAATGTACTGGTAAGCATATTAAAAATAAATTGGCATAAGATGTTTTTGAATCGTAAATGGGGAGATGTGAAAGATCTTGAAGCCAGAGTCATTGAGGAGACAGGAATTGTTACTTCCCCCTTTGGAGATAATTCTAGTTTCCTGTGAAAGGAAATGAAGCACCATTTCTGTCAGTGATACAAGACTATACAAGACTATAGTTGAGCATCGCAACCAGAACACTAATGTTGATTCAGTTAAGACAGAGAACATTTCTGTATGGATCCCCTAGAAGCCAGTAAGTGGTGTTTGGATTTGTTCCCTTTATGCCTCGATGACTGTCATTTATCATATTATGGACTTTGTATCAGCAGACCAGCTTAAGCTTGCTTTTCAGGCCTTGAAGGTTAAATCCTTTTAGCAAGAATGCACCAGTGAGTCCAGTGGGTAACGTACAGTCACACCACAGTAAATGGACCACAGTCAGTAAAAGGCCAGTGCCATTCAGACAGACCCCTAGGCCACGGCCCTGCTAGTACTTCTCTTAAGTTAGTTGCCTCGTGCTCGGGTTGTTGCCTTCTTTACCTAATTATTGAACCAGACATGGTTATCTCGGGTCTCTGCCATGGACGCGTTTAGCCCTTTGTAGAAGAACGAGTCCTTTTGTTATCAAGCCATTAAGCCTACAGCCCATCACTTCCCATAGGTGGATGAACTCCCAAAGTCTTGACCATATGCTGCGGAACCTACACACAGGTAGCACTGCTTCTCTTGCTGCCAGGATGATCCTCACATCTGCCCTGTAACTCTCGTTCCTCTGTGGCCTTCCAGCCAGAAGTGTGGTCCTCAGACCTGCCTTCTCAGCAGCGTGCCCTGGGAGGAAAGACCTGGCAGGCTCCTGGAAACATGCTGAGAACACCCAGAGCTTCCCCACGCCTCCAAAGCTGTGCCCTGATTCCCAGGAGCTTGCTTCAGTAGCCTTCCTTCCCCGCCCACTATGGCCACCACCAATAGCAGTGCCCTGCCCACTATGGCCACCACCAATAGCAGTGCGGGCATCCGTTGGTCCAGACAAGAGACACGAACTCTTCTCTCCATCCTAGGTGAGGCAGAATACATCCAGCGCCTCCAGACTAGGCATCACAATGCAGATGTCTATCAGGCTGTGTCTAGGCGAATGCAGCAGGAGGGCTTCCGCCGCAACGAACGCCAGTGCCGCTCCAAGTTTAAAGTTCTAAAGGCATTGTATTTAAAGGCCTACGTTGCCCACGCCACAAGTATGGGGGATCCACCGCACTGCCCATTTTATGATACATTGGATCAGCTTCTTCGAAACCAGATAGTGACTGACCCAGACAACTTAATGGAGGCTGCCGCTTGGGCCAAGCACCGTGATCAGAATTTGGTCGCCTCTGACAAGCCAGGGCAAGAGGGCACCGGCATTCAGGAAACGAAAAGGACTCGGGCAGCTTGTCATCAGCGTATTTTACAGACAGTTAAGGAATCAGATGAGGACTGTCACCTGAGAATCAGTGACCGGACGCAAGAAGCCAGTGACCTTGAGGGTTCCTGGGATGGCTCCTTGGGTGCAGGTAACTCCCAAGCACGAGAGGGACTGGGTCTTAGAGTCACTTGGTCCTAGATAGTGTTAAGAGATTGGATAACGCTCTCTTGAGCATAACTGTCATTTCTGTCTCATTGAGCCCTCTCTAAATAAAGTACTGCATTTTTTTTTTAACTATGACCCTGGTATGTAAAGACATGGTCTTTCAAGGCATCCTAGTTCGGGCATTATTTGTGCATGCTAGGCAAGTGCTCCAACCCTGAGTGATCTGTCTGGCTTTGGGCATTATTTGTAATGGGTACTTAGGAATACATGGGGTGGGGGGCTGTGAATAGGACAGCCACATGAGAAGTATCCTGGGGAACACACTGTCATTTTTATAGCTGGTTAAGGAAGCCCAAATGTCCACATTACAGAATCATCTCCCTTTTATCCCCTTGTGGAAAGAGGCCTTCCCAAGAATGACATCCTTTTGTGTCTCAGCCGTGCTGCTGGCTGCAAGCACTCCCTCAGCAGGAATGTCCTCTCTGCAACACTGTGGCTTTGTTTTTCAGGGTGCTCTCAAGGGACCCCCAGCTACAGCAGCTCCCACCACCTTTTCAGAGGTGCAGTTGCTCCCTGTCAGAGCAGCCCCATGACCAGACTGGGTGTGTCGAGGGAGTCAAGTCCCTGCACCAGCACCAACCAAAACCCTCCAGGGGCAGCCTCCACACCACAGCCTCCAGGCTCCTCCTCAAGAGCTGCTTTTCTCTCTGGTGGGGATAGACCCCTGACCAGTGAGCCCTCTCCAAGGTGGGCCAGGCGAAGAAGGCGCTCGGTGGCCAGGACCATTGCAGCTGAGTTGGCAGAAAACAGGAGGTTGGCACAAGAACTCTCCAAGAGAGAGGAAGAGAAGCTGGACAGGTTGATTGCTATTGGTGAGGAGGCCAGTGCCCAGCAAGACACTGCCAATGAGCTGCGCAGGGATGCTGTCATTGCCGTCAGACGCTTGGCAACAGCAGTGGAAGAAGCAACTGGGGCTTTCCAGCTAGGGCTTGAGAAGTTGCTTCAGAGGTTGATTTCAAATACCAAAAGCTAGAAACTGATTGACTGGATACCTTTCCCAAACTGGAACAAGTCTATTTCTAGCAACCACCTTCTGGAACCCTGGCTCCTTTCTGTGTCTTCAGAAAAAAGGAACCGATGAACTGTTAATGTGAAGAAGAATAGTGAGTTCCTTTGCCTAAGGTTCTCCACTAATGGAAAGGCCCCTGAGGAATGAAAGAGTGGCCTAGTAGAAACCAGAAGGAATCAAATCCAAGAGCTAGTTTGTCCTGGCTTCCTCACAGTGTGGGGCAATTTTCTTTACTTCTGCCCTGGTCTCCTCATCTGTCGAGGCAAATCAGTAGTCATTCCTGCCCTGCCTACCTCACAGGGTTGTTGTGAGGATCAAGTGGCTTATAGATGTGAAAAGGTTTGAAAGTTTGAAAGCACTGTATACATGTAAGTTATTAATGCATTTGCCCTTGGCTAAGGGGAGCTGGGGTAAGCACATTTGTTTACAACATACACAAGTGTAGCGGTGTCCCGTGACCTCATTGCTTGAATCTTTATCTGTTTAATTTGCTGGCCTCTTAGATTGAGGTCTCAACTTCTTACATCTCTCTGTGGCTCACTAGTCGGCACGATTGCAGTTGTGTCTTTATCTCTTACGTTTTCACTGTTGCATCCCTGGCCTGCCTACTGGCAAGCATCCCTTAGCCCACCCAGCTTCCTCTCTCATTTTAGTAGTTCCTGGGCTCTATAGCGATGCGCTGCTATTTGAGCCCTGTGGGAGGTAAATGTTTCATATTGATAGATTTGGATGAGGTCAAATAGTGACCGTTTGATGAGGTCAAAAGTGTAAGTAAATTCTTTGCATTTAGTGTTATCTGAGGCTCTCTAAATGCATACATTGTGTGTTTCTGTTGTGGTTGCCATTTGAACATGGAAGTAACCTGGATTAACGCCTTTGCATTAGTCCATCTTCAGTCTTCTCGTGGCAGATTGCCTTTCTATTAGTGGGTGTTTCGTTTGGGCCCTACCATGTTAAGAGGGCAAGCCGAGATCCAGCATAACTGTTTTGCCAGTGATGTAAACAGGAGTTGGTAGGGTTAGTGCCTGTCATGAAAGAGAACAGCTCCCTTTGCTCTTCAGCCTGGAGAATGCTGGGAGCGATGAAGACCTCTGCCCACAGGGTCTTTAAGCTCACGCCCCAAGCAAGAACACTCCCCTGACCCAGGCACACATCCTGGAGAGGAGGTGGTAACAGTAAACCACAGCTCTGCGAGGTCATTGGCCTTCACTGAATGGGTTCTGAGTGGGTCCTGTAGAACTCTAGAATCACGGGTAAGACTCTTGGGGATTTCAATGCCATTCAGAAGCCGGGGAGAAAATGAACAGGTGTGTTGGGAGAGCTTTGGGGTTTTGGAGTGGGGCAGGGGAGTGTCACATTGTAGTCAGGGGCATAGTGGAAGCTGGAAATTTGAATTAGTAAAGAAAAGAACAAAAAACAAAACCAAAAAAATGGTGGGACCTCATGGAACCAGGAGTAGGTGGCAAAGAGCAAGGTAGAGTGAGCACTGGCTGCCCGAGCAGTGTGTTGTGGAGTTCGCTGGAATCTGGCTAGACTGCCGACTACAGCCCTGCCACAGCTGTTGGCACTGGGTGCAACACTTAGCCTTTTTGTGCCTCGATTTCTTTTATCTCCAAGTTGAGGAATGTCTACTACATCATTTTTATAGTATCTCTCAGTTCTAGAATTTTAAATAATATGGTAAAGGTAAAAATGAAGGTGAGCTATTTATAGTATTTTCAGTCAGTGGCTGTTAATGTACATTTGAAATACTGTTGATGGCTGTATTTAAAGGCACACTCTATAGTGTGGACATTTATCGCTATGCTGGTGAAAGCTCTGAGCATTGAACCGGATGGACACCCACTGATGCCTTTCTTCCCTTGGAGTGGATATATAAGTGTGTGTTGTCTTTTGTTTGAGGCCATGATGTGGAAAGTGCAAATCTGATGTAACCAAATAAAGCTAATGTAGGTCATAGAATTCTGGAAACAACAGAGAAGTACTTTAGTGACCTAGACCTATGATGTAAGGATCTAGTGGTGGCAGTGTGCGGATGGGCATCTACTTAACGTGGGAGACAGGCTGGAGCAGAGATGGAGTTAAAGTTGAGGTATCTTGAAAACCCTGATAGGCAGAGTAAACAAAATAAGGGAATACATCTCACGATCCTGAAGGAAAACATGCAAAGCAGGAGAGGAGACGGTGCCCGGTGCAGGCCATGTGCAGGAGGAGACGGTGCCCGGTGCAGGCCATGTGCAGTAGAGGAGGCAGTGCCCGGTGCAGGCCATGTGCAGGAAGGCAGGCTGGAGTCCTGCCTGAGCTTAGACCTAACCTGCTACCTCCTCCATCAAGCTACCTCCTCCCTTTCACCTTTCTGTAACTCAGGTTCTTCCTCTAAAATGGGAACTAACAATTGCCTGTCCTACCTACCTCACAGGGGTGTTGTGAGGACCAGCGCACAGATGGACGAATGTTCTGTTAGATTTGTAGACACTGGGGTGTAACAGGAATGGGGAATGAGACCCCACAGCACATGAGGGTGGGTGTTGCCAAACCCAGGGCCACTGTAAGAGATTCTTGAGGATAAGGTGGGCATGCATTGCTGGTAAGAACTTGTGGTGCAATGGGAGACTAGACTCCTCCCAGGGCACGGTGTGAACGAGGTGCTGTGCAGACCAGTAGCCCATCTTTGTCTGTCATGTAACTCAATCCTGCTGTAGACAAATAAAAGTTTTGACTGGTGTGTAGCTGTGGGTTTGTCCGCTTCTTTCTGATGGTAACTGATCCTTTGTCACCTCCACCTTGCTTCCTCTGTGTCTACCTGTGCGACTCCAGTGTTGGTTATGTACGTCTCCCCCCCCCCCCGCCTCCCCTACATGTGCGTCCTATACCCAGATGAAGAGGCCCCCTCTGCATGCGTTAAGAAAGGAATTTCTAAAATTCTATCAATAAAATAACCCTATGTTATCATTTAATAACCTACACTCTACACAGTCAGTAGGTATTCCTGGCCAGTTAAATTCTGCTCTGAACACATGAGAATTATGTGGAACTTAGGGCAATGGTACAAATTCCTACTCTGGAGATGTTTCGTCTTTTTTTTTCTACCCTCCCTTGTAATATCTAGGATGAGGTCCATAGAGTTTGGAAAACATGAAGGCCAGGCAATTTCATGGAAAAAAAAAAAATTCTTAAACCCTACACTGTAGGTCTGGCTGTTGGCCAGTTACATCATTAATTAGCTGTGACACTTGGGTCAAGCTTCCTACCTCTGGCTCTGCTAATTTATTCTCCAATTTTTCAGTGATATAAGGAAGGTAAGATGAACCTGCATGCGATTCCAGAATTCTAAACCAAATGAGCCTATTTTAAACCCTTAGATGGCAGAGGTCAAGGTTCTCAAATGACTCCTGGCCCTCTGTTGTCCACTATTAATTTTCAGCTCTTATTAAACTTTCAGGACTCTGTGTAGAGAAATGCCACAGCTCCTTAGAAGTCTACTAGAAAGATGCAGACTTGCGTTTTAATCACTATGTGAAGTTAAGCCAAGGATCAGAGTTCTTTGAGGAACAGAATTCTAGTGGTCATTTACCATGTTAGCGGAAGGGTGCTGAGGTATAGCTGGGGTTACGTCCTGGCTTTGTCCCTATTAGCCTGTAAGTGACTAGCCCCCTCTGAGCATGTCTCTGAAATAATGCACACCTAACCTGTCCCACTTGGTATTATAAGGCCTGAATGGGTGGTAAGTTTGAAAATAGTAATGGTTGTATCCGTTGGTATTAACATCTTAGTAATATGCCCATTTTTTATTTCATAATGTAGTTATTTGGTATTTTATTTGAGGCATTAATCTATAATATCTTAGTGTATACATACCTAGACTACAGCTTTTTATATACAGTGTTCATACTTTTGCTCAATTTTGGTGTTGGGCATTAATTTTTAAGTATAAAAACCAAGCAAAGCTGGGCGTGGTGGCGCACGCCTTTAATCCCAGAACTTGAGAGGCAGAGGCAGGTGGATTTCTGAGTTTGAGGCCAGCCTGGTCTACAAAGTGAGTTCCAGGACAGCCAGAGCTATGCAGAGAAACCGTGTCTCGAAAATCCAAAAAAAAAAAAAAAAAAAACAAGCAACAAATGTGGGTTAGGTATTTACCCTGAGTTTAGTGTTACAGAAGTCCTTTGTATCTCAGTGGGTGGGTCTTCAGGATTGTAGGTATGAAAATGGAGGGTGTAAGATAATGATCAAATTCAGGAATATCTGGCAAGGTCTGAACAAGAAAGTTAATATGATGACTAAGCATTACAGCAGTTGTAAACCATCCATTGAATTCAAGTTTCTGTGTTATAATTGAGCAGCTTAATAATTTTGTTGGTATATTCTTTATCTGTTCAGTGGGGTGAAAAGAACAGACTTCACCTTATGTTTCTACAATATTAATTTTTTAATGCTGAGATATCTTTATATTTCCCTATGAACAGCTCGGCTGACCCACAAGCTCAGAGATACATCTCAGAGAGTAAATGCTTAGTAAGTACGGCTCCTTTACTCTCCCCCTTATTCAAAGTAATTAATTGCTAACAGTCATGACATAGAGTGTTAAACTGAGACTCAGCTAAAGTTTTATTTAAATTATTCTATATTTGGTATAATTATAATTTTTAGGTCATTGAGAAAAATGGGAAATTGCGGTATGAAATAGATACAGGTGAAGAAACAAAACTGGTTACTCCAGAAGATGTTGCCAGACTGATATTCAGTAAAATGAAAGGTACTGCACAGAACTTAGTAACTTACTTTATTTTGTTTTGCAATTTCTTAAAAATACTTGTATTATTTATTTACAAGTACATGTGTATGTGTCTGTATATGTGCATTGCCTGAGGTTAGAAACATCCCCTGAAACTGGAGTTAGAAGCAGCTGTGAGCCGCTTGAGGTGGGTGCTGGGTCTTGAACTCAGGTCCCCTGAAACCAGTGCATGTTCTTAACCACTGAGCCTCCTCTCCACCGCCTAACTGATAACTTTAAATGACCCCTTAAAAGAGTGGGGACAGCGGTTCCCAGTGCTGAGGAGTTGGAGACGGATGCATGCTTGGGGCCTGCTGGCCGCCCATTTTGGCCTACTTGAGTTCTAGGCCCGTGCGTGCACACACACAAACACATACACAAAATTTTGAGGGGAAACAGTGAGCAATTCTGCAAATTAGCAGTTAGATCTAAACTGCTTGGGTCTGACTTTAACCTCCCCTGTAAGGACAGGTCATGCCTGAAATGGCTGGGGCCAGGGCTGTATACAATGTCAGGTGTTTGCTTGTTTTAAACTTGGGGGTATTTACCTAGAGTCTGCCAGTGAAGAATCTTAATTCCCAGGTGGTGGTTCATGTGGGAGTTCGAGACCAACCTGGTCTACAGAGTGAATTCTAGGACAGCCAGGGCCACTCCAAGAAACACTATTGGTAAAAAAAGAAAGAAAGAGAGAGAGAGAGAGAGAGAGAGAGAGAGAGAGAGAGAGAGAGAGA
>NC_034605.1:525042-529876 GCF_900095145.1 Mus pahari | reverse complement strand
AGAAAGAAAGAAAGAAAGAAAGAAAGAAAGAAAGAAAGAAAGAAAGAAAGAAAGAAAGAAAGAAAGAAAGAAAAAATCTTGAGAGGCAAGGCAGTCCTTACGTAGGGTCTCTTCTCATAAATGAATGTGAAGCTAGTCCTCTGGACCCAGTGTGACTTAGATTTTTGACAGCCCAAAGCTGAAGAGCCAAGCTCTTGGACAGTACCTGGTCTGTGTCCATAACCCATCATGAGACCCACAGGAATCACGGCATAACCTAAGGGCCACAGGAGGGAGTGGAGGGACGGCCAGACCCTGACCTCTGGTGAGAAAATCTCAGGCTTAGGGAACTAGGAAGAGCTTTATTGCTTAGCGTGTGTCATCATGATACATTGATTTGTGTTTGCTCTTGAATGTACAGAAACAGCCCATTCTGTTCTGGGCTCAGACGCAAATGATGTAGTTGTCACCGTCCCATTTGACTTTGGAGAAAAGCAGAAGTCTGCTCTGGGGTAAGTGTGACTGTCTTAACATGGTTAGTTAAAAGTAGTACAGATTACACTCAGTAATAGAATGTGACGTTATCTTTGGAAATAGCTTAGGAAGCACAGTATGTCATGGTATTGTAAGTATCTCATGGTAATGTCATTGATGTTGTGTGTCCTCTTGCTGTTGTGATGGGAGTTGTTTTACTACCAGGTTATTAAACTGTTGTTCAGGCATCATTTTGCCTGTCTCATGTCTTTGAGCCTTATGTGGGAAATACATAAGAAGGTTGTTTTTTTAAAAAGTAATTATTGAATGAAATGGGTGCTGTAAAGAAACCAAAATAGCAGCATCATAGGTAAAAGGAAGTTTATTCAGCAGGATTGAGGTTGTCCCTGGGGAAAGCAGAGGGAAGGAGGGGACTCCCAAGGCTTTAAGGGAAACATGTACCTGAGAGGAAGGGAGCCACGAGCCAGCTTTGATGTGTGTGACAGCCTAGAAGCCAGCGTAGACCTTGATGTGCTATTAGGCACCACAGGCTATGTCAGTGGAAGAGCCTGAGATAAGGAGCCACTTCTTTTTATTGGGTAGAAATTATTTTCCTAAGTCCCTGGGCAGGGTGCTGGCTTTTGTCTAAATGACAGACTTTGGGAAAGGATTTCTGAGACTAGACTATTATTTTAGTTCTTAACATCGAAACCAAAGAACGTAGATTCTGCCCTCACGGGTGTCATGCGATGCAGTTCTTAGCTTTCGGGTCCTTACTCTGCTCTGTACTGTTCCGCCTGTGCTTTAGTAAGCTGTGGGCCCAGAGGAAAGAAATTGAAAATTTCCATAATGTTCTAGACATTTTTGTTACTTCCTAAAATTTGTAATCATGGGCATTTATTTGATTTCTTTTTTTTTTTTTTTTTTAATTTGTTTTTTAAAGATGTATTTATTTATTATATGTAAGTACACTGTAGCTGTCTTCAGACACTCCAGAAGAGGGCATCAGATCTTGTTANGGATGGTTATGAGCCACCATGTGGTTGCTGGGATTTGAACTCCGGACCTTCGGTAGAGCAGTCGGGTGCTCTTACCCACTGAGCCATCTCACCAGCCCCTGATTTCTTTATTTAGTCAAAAACTACTATGTTTTTTACCTCATAAGGTCCAGTGTGTTCAGATACAGTGCATAGGGGAGAGTGGGTGTGGCTCTGACCTCCCAGAACTAACTCTAATCCTGACAGCTTGCTCGTTGAGTCAGGAGAATGTTCTGAGCAATATGGAGACCATGTGCCACTCCTAGACTTTCAGGGCCTAGAGACTCCCCAGAAGAAGTGAACTTTTTAAAAAAAAGGTCCTTTTGAGAGCTATCTTTTGTGTTTCTTTCTGTTGGTGTGTATCTGCACATGCATGGCGCATATGCATTTGCTGGGACTGTGGAGGCCAGAGGGCCCGACAGGTACCCTCTGTTACTCTACCTTATTTATCTCTTGAGACAGGCTCTCTCACTGATCCTGGCCCTTACCATTTTCCTGGACTGTCTGGATATCAAGGATCCTGCCCTACCACCTGACTTGATCATGCAAATGCATATGTGCGTGTGACACACACCCTGCCCCAGCACTGAAGTTACAGACGCGCACCCCCACACCTTTGTTTTATGTGGGTGCTGGAGATTCAAAGCCAGATTCTCAGACTTGGGTAGAAGGCCTATTTACTGACTGAACCACCCATAGCTCTAACGGGTTGTTGGTTTTTTTTTTCTTACTCAATATAAATGCAAACCATTTTATAAAAAGCACTGGCTCTGAACAGTGCATTTTTAAACAGAAAGTCGGTTCTAGTCACTTCCTTTCCACGGGTTCTGCTTCCTTGCACTGTGTCTTCTGGAGTATCGTTTGCCAGAGCACGAACCTTTCAGCACAGCTACAAGTGCAGGGCTGGGTGTGTTGTGACCCACGATTCACTGAGAGCAAATTGTTCACAGAGAGGCGGCAGGAGCCGCTGGATTTAACGTGCTGCGACTGATCCACGAGCCGTCTGCAGCTCTCCTTGCTTATGGGATCGGACAAGACCGCCCTACCGGGAAGAGGTAAACCCCAGATCTCCGGTTTTCAGTGTAGGGGAGGGGAAGCGGAGTGTCTCCTGTCACCTTGATTCCTTGTGGAGATTGGCTAATTGTGGAGTAGTCCCACCCGTTGATCTCACTCCCAGTGTTTAGACTTGTTTAGAGACAGCTGGTGTTATGTTAACAAAGTTGATGACCAAACGTTAGAGAAATTCATTTAGATACAGTGTTGACCTTTCCCAATAGTTGGACCCTGTCCAGATATCTCATGGTCAAAGAAACTAATGTGTATACATCACTAGGAAATTATTTTGAGGTAAACCAGATTAATGTAGAAATACTAGAAGTTATGAGTCCTGATATATATTTAAATATATGACAGGGGAGCTGGTTTCTACTGTCCTGGGTTGGATCCATAAGCTATGTTGTATTAACTTGTAAAATATTTACAGGATAGCTGTATTTAATTCTTTTCAGATTCATAATAATCATGAAACCTTTGTTTGATTTACTTTGAAAACTTAGTGTTTTCAAACTTAGTCACTCAGAAAAATAGATTCTTCAGTTAACTGACTGAAAGGAGCTTTCATTTGGTTTCAGAAGATTGTAAGCTCAAGGCTTGGTCCAGCACAGGTGACAGGAGACAAGCCGATGACTGTCTGGGCTGTAGACTTTCTTCATTATGATTTAATTTATTTATGTTTTTATGTATATGAGTGCTTTATCTGCATGTACACCTGCTTGCCCGAAGATAGCATCCGATCCCGTTACAGATGGATGTAAGCCACCCTGTGGTTGCTGGGAATTGAACCCTGGTCCTCTGGAAAAGCAGCCAGTGTTCTTACCTGTTGAGCCACTTTTCCAGCCCTCATAAATGATTCAAACAAATGGCTTCAAACGTACAGTCTGGCTTTAAAATGATGTGATTCTCAGATGAGTTACCCATTTGTCTTTTTCCTCTCTTGAAGCAATGTTTTGGTGTTTAAGCTTGGAGGAACATCCTTATCGCTCAGTGTCATGGAAGTTAACAGTGGGATGTATCGGGTCCTTTCCACAAACACCAATGACAACATAGGGGGCGCACATTTCACAGACACCTTAGCACAGTACCTGGCTTCGGAGTTCCAGAGGTGAGTATCCAGTCCCGTTTGATCAAGGTTTCACTTCAAGGGTTTCTTCCTTGGTTTGGTTTGGTTCTGACAATTTAAACATGTCCTTTTTTTTTTTCCCCCTTTTCTCTTCTTTGTTTAAGATTTCTGTGGCTGGGGAGGTAGCTCAGCCTCTTGTCGAGGAATTGAACTCAGGTCTGACACACTTTAACAGCTGAGCCTTCTCTTTAGTCCCCGTGTGTTGAGCTGTTCTGAGACAAAGGAGGGTGTTTTTCACTTGTGGAAGGCAGGTGTCTTCTTCTGTAAGTTACAGTGTCCTCGGAAGCAGAGGCTGTGCCAGCAGTGCACCTTTTAGGCCAGGCATGGCAGTGGACACTCGGGGACACTCAAGTTGAGGACAGCTTGATTTTTTTTATTTTTATTTTTTAAAGGGTGATTTCCCACATGAAATAAAAATTTGCTGCTTTTTATTATAAAGGTATTGCTTAACAAAACAATTGATCAGTGCTTAAAGTAGCCCACACTGCAGATGAGAGACTTTAATTTTACACATTGTTGGGGGGCTGAGGAAGCACCAGAAGCTCAGCAGTGTTAGCACCGAGCTCCCATCACACACAGTGCGTGGTGACTGTAAAGGGAGTGGGACCCATCATCTCTGGTAGGATTGGCTTGCCTGCTGTAGACTCTCGTGTCAAAGAACAGTTTCTCAGGGTTACTTAGTAAAGCCATTCAAAATAGTATAAAAACACGTTTTCCCTGAAAGGACCCAGACAGTATGGGTAGAAAAGTTTAACAGCATTGAAGCCATGTTGCTAGTATTTGATTAATTTATTATTGCCATAATGGTGTTTAGAATTTGATGACATTAAATTGTAAATGACCTAGGACCTTTAAACTTCAAATGTTCTGTTTTTAGGTTGTTTAAACATGATGTTAGGGGAAATGCCCGAGCCATGATGAAATTGATGAACAGTGCTGAAGTGGCCAAGCATTCTCTGTCAACCTTGGGAAGTGCCAACTGCTTCGTAGATTCCTTGTATGAAGGTCAAGACTTCGATTGCAATGTGTCCAGGTAAAACTGATGCCCAGAGGTTCAGCTGCTATGCGATGATTCTTCAGTGGTCAGCTTTCCTTTCTTTCCTTGGTTATCTGTGGGGAGGGAACGTCACTGTCTTCAGATTTGGAGCTCATTTTTTTTTTTAAA
>NC_034605.1:509261-524612 GCF_900095145.1 Mus pahari | reverse complement strand
CTGGGATTAAAGGCATATGCCACCACACCCGGCTTCGGAGCTCATTTTTTAACAGACTAAATAGTGCTACAGTTTGATCCCAAAGTTCTTACTGTGTAGTTTTTACTCTTTGCTGGAGATTGATAGCTGTCTGCGCTCGCTGTCCTGGCTGGACTGGCTGGGCTGGCTGGCCAGGGAATGAAAGCTATCAGCGGTCCCCCACCCCTTACCTTCCCAGTGCTGGCACTGTAGGCACATGCCGCATGCCCACTATAGGCACATGCTGCTGTGCCCAGTTTGGTATATGGTGCTGGGGACTCACCCTAACTGGGCAAGTGCTCTTGCCCATTGAGCCATCTCTTCAACCCTTTGTTTTGCATTTTGAAACAGGGTCTCATGTAGCCCAGGCTAGCTTTAAACTCACAATAGTGAAGGATGGCCTTCTGTATCTACTTCCCTAGTCCTGGGACTGCAGGCGTGTGCCACTTTGTGCAGAAGGAGAACCCAGAACTTCATACATGTTAACCAAGCCCTCTACCAACTGAGCTACATCTCTAGCCAGTATTTTATGTTTTAATGATCTTTATGACATTTAACAAACAGACTTAAAATAACATTGTGTTTAATCATCTTGTCTTTTAAGTGACCCAAGACAGGGCTTACAAGTGATTGCATCTTTACCCCCAAACCCAAGGGGCCAACGATTAACTGCTCCCCTGCCTCTCCCGTTGCACGTTTACTAGCATCAACTTGTTAGCCTGTTGCAATTTCCCCAAGTCTGACAACACAGTACTTGGAAGCATAGTTAGTTACCGGCTCTCTTGGATTCTCTTGCCTGGTTTGGGGCATCTTCTCCATCTTTTTTCATAAAACAGCCTCTTTCCTTCCCTTGGCAATTCTGAAAATCCTGCTCATGGTGCTTAAAGTCATTTTGGACGAAGGGAAACATTCAGATGCTTCCCGAGGAAGCTCTGTGGCTAGTGGCTAGCTCTTTGATATAGCCCAGAGGACAGAAGATATATGAAAGTACACTGAAGTCTCCTCAAAGGTTGAGAACCTTCGTGTTGTTTCTGTTTCTAGGATGCCTTAGTGCTGAGTCTGTTCACATACTCAGCGTGTGTTTGCTTATTCATATCTGTGTAAAAAGGAATTTATCAACATTTTCAAACATTTTCAACCATAAAGTATTTAGTATTTGTAGGTAAGAAAATTTAAAATCACTCACTTGCATTTAAGAAATCAAGTGTGGGTCAGCAAGGTGTCTCGGCAGATGAAGGTGCTTATCTACCTCTATGTATGTATGCACCATGCGGACACAGACAGACAGTAAATGTAGCAGACATTAAGTACACGAGGGTATGAGAAGCCAACCGGCACTCTTGGCAGTTGTAGAACTTGCTATGAGTTTAATGGGGATTTCTGAGTTTTTCTTGCTATACATTAATAAAATGTAACTTTATAAAGACTGAGTGTGAAATGAGGCAGTCCAGCTTTCATGGATACATGTGTGTCGATGCTCCATGTCAGTACGCAGCTTTCCTAGTGCAGACTCCATGTTGCTGTGACGGGATCTCGGGTGTAAAGGCGTGTAACTGAGAATGCCTGTGAAAGCTGGCACATGGGAGAGAAGCGGTCCAGTCAGTCGTGCTACTGGATTTACCGTCAGGCATGCCGTGGAGTTGCATATCTTCTGTGCTAGTTTATGGATGTTTACGGGTCAGCCATGAGCAAAATGGCCCTCCCTTTGAATTAGATATAGCTATGTTCAGATGTGTCAGTGAATAACTCGGGGACACACACACACACACACAGTGTCTGATAACATGCAAACCTGTTCTTGAGGGTTCAGTCTTCCGAGAAGAGAGATTACACTCGGTGTTTGCTTGCCCTCTTCTCCATCCCATGTTCATGTCTGCCTGCAGAGCAAGGTTTGAGCTACTCTGTTCTCCGCTTTTTAACAAATGTACAGAAGCAATCCGGGAACTCTTGCGCCAGACTGGATTCACAGCAGATGATATCAACAAGGTAATGCTTCATCTCTCCTCTATTTCTTTTAGGGAAAATTTCAGATTTAAAACTTAGGGAATAATGGTGTAGAAAAATATTTATGTTTCAGAACTTTTGTTAATGTTTAATGATCTGGTGAACTCATGTGTATGTGTATATTCTGTTTCTTCTTTTTTTTTTTTTTTTTTTTTTTTTTTTGTTTGTTTGTTGGTTTGGTTTGGTTTGGTTTGGTTTTTCGAGACAGGGTTTCTCTGTGTAGCCCTGACTGTCCTGGGACTCACTCTGTAGACCAGGCTGGCCAAGAACTCAGAAATCTACCTGCCTCTGCCTCCCAAGTACTGGGATTAAATGCATGTGCCACCACGCCCGGCCAATATATTCTGTTTCTTCACACACACACACACACACACACACACACTCACACACAAATAAGAACCAGACTAGTTCCCTCCCAGTGTTTACATGCAAGACAGGCACATACTGAAGTATGTCCTGTGCAGCAGTACGTGTGCTTGCTGGCCAGTGACCATCAGCTCTGAGGTGGGTACTGCCATCTGCCCCAGCTTGATAAGAGAGACACTCAAGTGCAGAGATGAAGCGATTTCCTGAAGATCTTGAAGTTAGTGAGGAGTAGAAGTAAGATTTGGGGGATGACTTAGAGGAACTCAGGCAACTCGGGGCAGCTGCATCATGGGAGAACCCTCACCAGCAGAGATGACATCTGCCGTCCAGCATCTGCCTCCCTGGAACTCCCTGTGCACTTGCAGGCGGCCCTACCACATTGCCTGCTGTCCACCAAGCCAAGTGTTATCTTCTGTAGCCTACGGGCAGGCCACATGGCAGCTTAAAAAGTTTCCTCAGCTCCCTCCAGTTAATGGCGTCCCTCTGGGGCACTGTTTGAGTTCAGTGGGAACAAACAGCTGCGCCATGGCAGCTCTCTTGTCTGCGTCTTACTTTCTCTCTTACAAGAAGGAGGCAGTACTTCACCGTAGAGGTAAGCGGTGTAGCTGATTCTGAGGGTTCCTGTCACCCAGGGAACATTCGGAAAAATACTGTGGGTGATTGGTTAGTGTCGGTTCCCTTTTTCATTTGTCGTGGGGCTCTGTCATTTAGCAGTCACTGCAGTGTGACTCTGAATTGTTTGACTTGAAGCATTCTTAAGCCTTAGACTGTTGCTGTGGATATAGGCGTTTAAGAATTTAAAAAGCCATGCCTGCCTTTCGTCCGCTGCCCTTGCTGCAGTAGGTTCCGGGCCGCGTGTCTAGCAGACTGTGGCTGGAGCGCTGCTGCCATGACTGCTGCCCTGGCTTCACAGTCACAGGATGTAGGTTAAAGGAGCAGCCGTTCGTGGACTCCTGAGAGAGGATGAGCATTTGAGGACGTCTGCTACCTCTAATGCTTCAGTTTCTATGTAGTATGACAGTGTATACAGATAGCGTCCTAGACAAGCCTGACGTGAGGCCAGTCCTCTTACAGAGAAAGGGAACAGACGTTTAATCCCCACAGAAGCCCTACAAGGTAGGCACTGTCTACACTTGCAGATGTTTTATTTTATTTATTGATTTTACAGTAGTAAGGACAAGTACTTAGCACCATGGCTAGGGTGGTGTGTGCCAGTGAACTGAAACCTAGTTCTCGGGAGCTGGCTGTCTACTGTGTCTGTCAGCATTCACCGTGCCACTGTGTACTTTTCATCTGAAAATTAAGCGGAAAAAGACGTAATTTTCCAGGGTTTTTTTTGGGGGGGCGGGGGCGAACTCACAGTTTACTAATAGTTTTTTGTTGAATTATGCTAGCTTACAGTTTACTAATACAGCTTTTTGTTGACTATGAGATTAAAAAAAAAAATCTACATTTTTGTTGTGTATTTACCAGGATCAAAAATTTTAGGAAAAAATTTCCTTCCTAAAGGCAAACCCACATTAAAAAACAAACAAAACTGGTCTTCTCACCCACCCCCACCCCCCGCCTACAGATTGGGGTGGTCCCTGTCTCGTTCCACATACTCAAGAGCACTCGTGTTCTAACCGGGCTTCAGGGACATTGAATTTGGAGAATCCTTCATTAAAAGGTTACATAAGCAGCCGTCGCCTATCTCCCTTCCCAGGCTGTGTGTTCAGCACTCTGCATAACCAGAGACTCGGATGATGGTTGGATGGGTCAGAGAAACCCGGGGGATTTATGGAGTAGTTTGATATGAAGTTCTTCAGAGATGAGATTTACTCAGATAGCAGACCAAGAGCTTAACATTTCATACAAACATAAGCATCTTTTCTTCTCAAGGCCCTTGCTAGTTTTCCATAGTAGAGGCAAAGAAAAATCTATGGTGTAGTTTTCTTATGAAGAGATTAATGATACTGGTTACAAAAATGATATAATGATATACACATTTCTTATAAAATGTTGGGATAATACAGAATATTAATTACTTCTACTGTTCAATTGACTATATGATTAAACTGTACCATATTAGTCATAAGCCCAATATCTATGGCTGTGCTATATTTATTATGTGATTCTGTATCTTACCTTTGTTGAGAGGAAAAGCTAATAAGCCCACTGTATATTGTAACGTTTTGTCGGGCATGGTCTCGTGTGGTAGGAATGGCTCATCCTCTCCTGTGTGTTCTAGGTCGTGCTGTGCGGTGGATCTTCAAGAATCCCAAGGCTGCAGCAGCTGATTAAAGATCTCTTCCCAGCCGTGGACCTCCTCAACTCTATCCCTCCAGATGAGGTCATCCCTATTGGTGCAGCCATAGAAGCCGGGATTCTTGTTGGGAAAGAAAGCACCTCAGGAGACGACTCTGTCATGATAGAGTGCTCAGCCAAGGATATTTTAGTTAAGGTGTGTTTAGTTTTCTATGTTTATATAAGTTTACTACAATTACTGTAGGTTTCATTTATATTTTAACATGTAACAAGTACAGTAAGAACTAGTAATTATTTCTATGAGTTCTTTATGTTGTGTCACTTAATATCTATGGAACATGTTGATTTCCTATGAAAATACAGTTTTAAACACCAGCTTCTAGCATACGTAGAGAGAACTGTGTGTCAGTATGTAGTCAAACACGGGGAGGTGGGACTGGGGGTTGTATCTGTGTTTTCTCTGCCACTTTCCAGAGTGTTGACGAGGACTATGTATTTCCATTACAGCAGGAGTAACAGGCTGTTATCAGTTGAAAAGATAAAAACCTTGTGCCCTTCTTGCTTTGTTGACTCTTAGGGAGTGGATGAGTCAGGTGCCGACAGATTCACAGTACTGTTTCCCTCTGGGACTCCGCTGCCGGCCCGAAGACAGCACACACTGCAGGCCCCTGGGAGTGCATCTTCTGTTTGCCTTGAACTCTATGAGTCTGAGGGGAAGAACTCTGCTAAAGAGGAGGCCAAGTTTGCACAGGTAAATATACAAAACTGGACATTACAACTTTATCTCAGGCAAACATTTCACTTTTCCTCCTGAAGTCAATTCAGTTAACATCTCCATTAACACAAAATATATGTACTCTGGTAATTCTTAAAAACTAAGTTGCTTCTACTTACTCATTTTTTGAAAGTGAGAATAAATAATTGATGAAACAATAAGAATGAAACTATTTTGTGTTTACACTGCTTCTCTGTGCTCTGGGCTCATCTTAGTAATTTGGCAACTGGAAGAAGAAAAGACTTCTCAGTTTGGTAAATACCAGATGCCGTATGAGGTAATGTTCAAACAGAACTGCCTGCCTCAAGTTGTCCTTTGATCTTTACACACTTGTCAAGGCTCGAGCCCATGCACGTGTGCACACAAAATGACTAAGAGAAAAGAATTTTGTGAAAAGAAAATTGCAGGGCTAGAGAGATGGCTCAGCGGTTAAGAGCACTGACTGCTCTTCCGGAGGTCCTGAGTTCAAATCCCAGCAACCACATGGTGACTCAGCCATCTGTAACGCAGTCTGACTCCCTCTTCTGGAGTATCTGAAGACAGCTACAGTGTACTTACATATAATAAGTAAATAAGTCTTTTTAATAAAAAAAAAAAAAAAAAAAGGAAAGAGAGAATTGCAGGCTGGGCAGTAGTGGGTGGTGCACGCCTTTAATCCCAGCACTCAGGAGGCAGAGGCAGGCCGATCTCGGGGAGTTTGAGGACAGCCAGGACAGTAAAATCATTAAACTTGATCTTGGCAGAGTCCAAGACACAATGCCAAGCTTCTAACTGGGTGTATTGGAACACCTATCTTTCAAAACTAAGAAATTACAGACTTTCATAATACCTCTTGCTGACAAATGTTACCAAAAACCTCTGTATATTTCTTCGAAGTGGATAGCAGTCCGAGTATACACAGAAAGTGTGCTGGAGGGTAATCCATGTTACTATGGGTAATGACTTACTTACCATCAAAGTAGTCTGTTTTTTTTTAGGGCAGTGCTTCTCAGTAGCAATCATGTTAATTGGATATGACATAAAAGAGGGACAGATACTTTAGTTGTCTTATATCCTCCTTCCAAAGGAGATAGAAGCCTCTTAAGGCTTAACTCCTTAATTTCTGAATTCTCTCTAAAGGTAAGATAGTTGAACACTGCCCTGGTTTAAAAGGTTTGTTTTGGGTAGAGCCTTGATCCTTTACAATAAGAAAGTATTGAATTGCCTTTATTTGTTTGTTTTGTTTTTGCACAAACAGGTTGTGCTCCAGGACTTAGATAAAAGAGAAAATGGGTTGCGTGATATACTAGCTGTCCTTACTATGAAAAGGTACAAAATGAAATGTTGCCAATGTTATGAAGATTCTCTGAAACTTAGTCCCTTTAGAGCTTGGCTAAATTATCATTCTAGGCAAATCATTTGTTAAGATGCTGCAGTTGTTTTCCTAGTGAGAGTTTCTATTTTTGAAAAAAGTGTATATTGAATAATTAGCAGCTTTGTGGGTCTTCTGTTGTCCCTTTTCATCTCTATGGGGAAACTCCAGGAAATTTGTTCCTAGTTAAATTCAGCTGGTGCCATTTGTTTCCTAGCAAGGCAATCTTGTCATTGTTTATTTCAAAGAAAAGTTTCTCATTGACTTTGTAGTCTGTAAACCATATTTAGAAAGAATATCGAACTCATATTGGAGTGGGCTTGCCATAGCCTGGCTTTGAAGTTGGTATGACCTATCTTGAGCTTTGTAAAGTCTTAAACATTTATCATCTTGGATTTCCAGGGAATATAGCTATGAACTCAGAGGTCTAGAAGTAAATCTAAGAGCTTCCTAGAAAAAGGCACATGCCAGATTTAAAGACACTGAACTTGTGTTTAATTTGTCTTAAAATTCTTTTGAAAATTTCCAAGTCCTCCTCAGAGACTTGATAATGTTTGTAGGAACTGAGCTTATGAAACACGTTTTTTTTGTCTGTCTTAGGGATGGATCTTTACATGTGACGTGCACAGACCAAGACACCGGCAGGTGTGAAGCCATCACTGTTGAGGTTGCATCCTAACTCTTCAGATAAACCAAGATGTTTTTTAGACCTATAATATCAACATTATTTGGTTTTGTGTATAAGTGTTTATAATAAACTGCTTTTTCAATGAAGGTATAAGCTATGTTTCTATTAAAATACAATTTATTAGTAAGTACTGGAGTCTTTGTTTTCTTTTTCATATAAGACTAACCATTATTAATGGAAAATAGGGAAGCTCTTTAAGGTGTAAGTTAATTTGATTAAAATAAAATTTACTGAAATTTTTAGAAGTTTTAAATGTTCTAATTTGAATGACTTCTGTTAGTTTCTTGATGAATAAGAGCATTTAAAGCCGGGCGTGGTGGCACACATCTTTAATCCCAGCACTTGGGAGGCAGAGGCAGGAGGATTTCTGAGTTCGAGGCCAGCCTGGTCTACGGAGTGAGTTCCAGGACAGCCAGGGCTACACAGAGAAACCGTGTCTCAAAAAAAACAACAAAAAAAAAAACAAAATGAAAAGAGCATTTAAATCCCTTTCATAGTAACTGAGAATAGTTGTAGACTATAGTGTATTAGCGTCCTCATTACTGTGACAGAATGCCTAACAAAAACTTAAAGAGAGGACAGATTTATTTTGCTTATGGTTTAAGGGATTTCTTTCCATTATGAGGGTGTGGTACTACAGCTCACATCATTTTAGACTGGAAGCAGACAAGGAAGGAGCCAGAGCAAGATAGATTTCCCAAGACACTTCCTTTAACTCTGCTTCCCCCTTACTGCCCACCCAGTTCCCTATAAGTGCCATCATGGGGGTGGGGTACTCTTTTGATCTCAGCACCCAGGAGGCAGAATCAGGCAGATTTCTGTGAGTTTGGGGCCAGCTTGGTGTACAGAGTGAGTTCCAGGACGCCCAGGGCTACACAGAGAAACTCTTGGAAAAGGAAAAACAAGTTTACATATATCTAGCACACCATGGTATTGAGTAATATATTTATTCCTAAAGAAATGCAGGCATAGAAAGCCTAACCAAACCTACTAAGGCAAATATAAATACTTTTTTGTTTGTTTGTCTGTTTTTGAGACAGGATTTCTCTGTGTAGCACTGGCTGTCCTGGAGCTCACTCTGTAGACCAGGCTGGCCTCAAACTCAGAAATCCGTCTGCCTCTGCCTCCCGAGCGCTGGGGTTAAAGGTGTGCGCCACTATACCCGGCTATACTAAATACTTTTGAGGCCATCCTGGACTATAGAGTTCCAGGACAGCCAGGGCTCTACAGAAAATACACAAAAACCTTGGGGTGGCATGTGAGCAGAGACACAGAAACCTTGCCTCAAAAACCCAGGGGTGGCATGGGAACAAGGAAGCCCTCTGTGAGCAGAGTGCCGCAGGTTCACCTGTGGGGCTACAGTAGATGAGGTGGCATCAAGTCGTTTTTCTTATTTGTATGAAATACTTCACTTTTTAATAATCTAATCTCTTAACAACCCTACTTACTTTGATCCAGTTCCTATTTTAATCGAAATCTTAGTTTCAGTCATTTCTGTACTTTCCTTCCCATTCTTACTATAAATATGACTAAAGGCATTGAGCAAAAATCATACCATAGATTATTAGACTATGTTAATTTTTTTCTACCACATTTATTAGGAAATCACTCTTTAATTCAGCCTCATACAAAATCTTAGGGCACAAGTAAGGCTGTAGACAAGTGCTTTGAGAGGAGGTGGAATCTAACATACCTCTCAGTAGAGGTTCATTACCATCTGAACCCCCTGAGCCACACTACTGTCCACATTCAATAAGTGTTCTGGCCTTCCAAGTCCCCAGAAGAATTGCCCATCTAACTGCTTACTCTACTCTAGCCTTCATTTCTAGATGTTTCCAAATTCCTTATGTACTCCAATTCCAAAAGTGTACATCCAAGGTGAATTACATCATTAGGTAATGATACAATGACTCCACCTTAGTACCAGTTTTCTGTTAGTTTTCTCAGCAGTGTGACAGGATACCTGAGATTACCAATTTTAAAATGAAGGAGGATCTACTTAGCTCAGGATTTTAGGGATTTCAATTCATTGTGGTTGGAAACAATGAAAGGGCCCGTCACGTGACAGACAGGAAGCAAAGGGGATACTGCAAAGAGTCAAAGTAAGATGCACCCTCTAAGGGTCTGCCACAAGCTCCTATTGGCTACTCATTGTTAGGACCAAAAGGTCACAGAGTGTAAGGGAGTAATTACTTACTTTAGCTCTTCTGGATTCTGAGCTCATGGGAGACCAAGATATAACAGAGAAAGGAATATAGAGAAGTGGCTACTAACCACACGGCCGTGGGCAATATGTCTAGATTTGTCCCCCCTCCCCCAAGAGAAGAGTTTACACTGACTTCTCCCTTGGTTCCCAACCTCTCCCATAGGACATGGTAGCATATATCTGCAGTTGCAGCTGTTGGGATGCTAAGAAGGTAGGATTGCTTTAGCCCAAGTCAGAGACCTACCTGGACAGCATAATGAGAGAACCTGTTTCAAACAAGTTAACAAAACCATAACTCCGAAGCCGGGCGTGGTGGCGCACACCTTAATCCCAGCACTCGGGAGGCAGAGGCAGGCAGATTTCTGAGTGTGAGGCCAGCCTGGTCTACAAAGTGAGTTCCAGGACAGCCAGGGCTACACAGAGAAACCCTGTCTTGAAAAACAAAAACAAACAAACAAACAAAAAACCATAACTCCATAGTAAGTTTCTAAGCTATGTTATCTATAACTTCTTCAAACCGGATGGATGTGGCTTATTAAAGATGTTTGCTGGGCGTGGTGGCGCACGCTTGTAATCCCAGCACTCGGGAGGCAGAGGCAGGCAGATTTCTGAGTTCAAGGCCAGCCTGGTCTACAGAGTGAGCTCCAGGACAGCCAGGACTATACAGAGAAACCCTGTCTCGAAAAACCAAAAATAATAATAATAATAATATAAATAAATAAATAAATAATGTTTACTGAGGAGGCTGGAGAGATGGCTCAGCGGTTAAGACCATGACTGCTCTTCCAGAGGTCCTGGGTTCAATTCCCAGCAACTACGTGGTGGCTCAGAGCCATCTGTAATGGGATCTGATGCCTTCTTCTGGGGTGTCTGAAGACAACGACAGTGTACTCATATAAATAAAATAAATCTTTAAAAAAAAGTTTACTGAGGAAATGGCAGTGTCCTTTAAGAGTTCCTGAAGATGCAGGAGGCAAAGGTTTGCATGATAATTTCGTATCAAATTAGTAGTAAACTGAATAGAAAGCATATCTTTAAATAAGGGGACAACTTCAAACATGAATTCTTGACTAAGTACTTTGCTGTTTCTTGTGTAAAGTTACATGATATTGAAAGATTATATCTATATCTAGTCTATATATATGACATCTGACCTCAGGACTAAGGAAAATACCAGCTGAATTGGTTCAATTTCTAATATAAAATATTTGTGCTTTGGAAAATATTTTAGGATTTTATTTTATGGTTATTGCTTTTAGTGTTTTCAAAGAAATCAGGGGTTGGTAAACTTGAGCTTATAGGTCAGAGCTATCTTATACCTGTTTTTATAAGTAAAGCTGTGTTAGAACATAGCCTTGGTCATGTGTTCTCTGTGGCTATGTAACAGAATGTGTGATCCACAAAGTTAAAATATTTACTGTCAGCCAGGCAGTGATGGTGCATACCTTTAATCCCAGCACTCAGGAGGCAGAGACAGGTGGATTTCTGAGTTCGAGGCCAGCCTGGTCTACAGAGTGAGTTCCAGGACAGCCAGGGCTATTCAGAAAAACCCTGTCTCAAAAAAAAACAAAAACAAAAACAAAAACAAAAACCCAAAAAAACAAAAACAAAAAAAAAAAGGAAGGAAGGAAGGAAGGAAGAAAGAAAGAAAGAAAGAAAGAAAGAAAGAAAGAAAGAAAGAAAGAAAGAAAGGAGAGAAATATTTATTGTTTAGCATGCCGCACAAATACGTTTGAAGGCCTATGAGATGGCTTAGTGTGGAAAAGCAATTGAGCTCCTAAGCTCAATGATCTGATTTAGATCCCTGGAACCCATGGTGGAAGAGAAGAACCAAATCTTTCAAGTTTTCCTCTGACTTTGCATCATGGCACATACATAGCCACGTACTAAATAATAATAAATATAATAACAACGATCTGTTAATTCAAAGTAGATTATTTCTATAATAAAGTATGTAAAGACTTATTTGAAATTTCCTTTCTTCCATATTAATGTTATTTACATTTAAGTCAAACTATAATTCGACTTGTGCGAGTGTGTGCCCCCTATGTGAGGCCAGTGATATTTTCCTTCATTAATCTTCATGTTCTTTTCTGAAGTGAAGTCTCTCAGTGAACCTGCAGCTCACTGGCTGGCCAGACTGGCTGACCATGGAGCTCCCAATTACTAAGTGCTAAGAATATGGGTGTGTCTTAGTCACTGTTCTATTACTGAGAAGAGACACCATGACCAGAACAACGCTTCTTTTTTTTTTAACTTTTTTTTTTAGAATTATTTATTTTATTTATATGAGTACACTGTCACTGTCTTCAGACACACCAGAAGAGGGCATCGGATCCCATTACAGATGGTTGTGAGCCACCACGTGGTTGCTGGGAATTGAACTCAGGACCTTTGGAAGAGCAGTCAGTGCTCTTAACCTCTGAGCCATCTCTTCAGCCCCCAGAACAACTCTTATTAAAAGCAGGGGAGGGGGATTTAATTAGGGGCTTGCTTACAATTTCAGAGGTTAATTCATTATCATGGTCGTTTGTAGGCAGACATGGCGCTGGAGAAGTAGCTGAGAGTTCTACATCCAGAGTGGTGGTGATAGGGTGGGGGGTAGGAAGAGAGAAGGAGGGGGCAGACAGCCTGACATGGGGTTTTGAAACCTCAAAACCCACCCCTAGTGACATTTCCTTCAGCAAGGCCACACCTCCTAATCCTCCTAATCCTTTCAAATGGTGCCTTAGGGACTAAGCATTCAGAATATGAGCTTATGGAGGCCATTTTTTACTCAAACCACCACACAGGTGTGAGCCACCAAACTTGACTCTTTTTTTAACATGTGTGCTGAAGATCTGATCTCGGAGCCTCATAATTGTAGAGCAAGCACTTTACTTACTCAAGCCATATCCTCAGCCCATCAAATTATAATTTTGCCAATGCATGACACCATCTAAAGGATATAATCAAATATAGAAATAGGAGAATGACAAGTCCTGGGGTCATAACCAAGGGTCTCTTTTACAGGGATGCAGCTCCATCAATGAGGACTCTACTTCTGTGACCCAGGTACCTCCAAAGGCTCTCCTTCCCAAGCATACATATTGAAAAGTGTGATCTTTTAACGTGATTTAAGAGATGAGCGGTACAAGCATTCAATCGATATTTCATTGTAGGAGGTTGATAGCCTTGACATATGTAAAAAAAAATTTTTTTTTTTTTTTTGGTTTTTTGAGACAGGGTTTTTCTGTATAGCCCTGGCTGTCCTAGAACTCACTCCGTAGACCAGGCTGGCCTAGAACTCAGAAATCCGCCTGCCTCTCTCTCCCAAGTGCTGGGATTAAAGGCGTGTGCCAACACGCCCAGCATATGTAAAAATTCTTAAGTACTAAAAAAAAAAAAAAAAATCAAAAGAGGTTATTTGGGAAAAAAAAGTCGGGTTATCTAAAATGACAGAGAGTGACCATTATAACATTTATAACTATTTTAGTTAGGGTTTCTATTGCTACGATGAAACCTCAGGACAAAAAGCAAATGGGGAAGGAAAGCATTTATTTGGCTTACACTTCCACATCACTGTTCATCATCCAAAGAAGTCAGGACAGGACAGAAACTCAAACGAGGCAGGAACCTGGAGGTAGGAGGTGGTGCAGAGGCCATGGAGTGATATTGCTTATTAGCTTGCTCAGCCTGCTTTCTTATAGATCTAAGGACCACTAGCATGGGATAGCACAACTTACAAAGGGGTGGGTCCTTACCCATCAATCACATCATTGAGAAAATGCCCACAAGGCTTGCCTACAGACTGATCTTATGGAGTCATTTTCTTAATTGAGGCTCTGTCCTCTCAAATGACTCCAGCTGTTGTCAAGTTGACATAAAGCTATCCAGCACAATATCCAACAAATGCTAATCCTTATTTGCTTTAATTCATTTTTACGTTATGAGCCTCACCACAGCTCTGAGTAGCAATGCTGGGTAGACAGTAATGTGATGTGTATTGCTTTTGTTTTCTAATGGTGAAATAGATTCTAGAGTTTAAATTTTTCTGTGTTACATAGTCTCAGTTCTGAATAATTGGTGAATTTTTGTTTTGTTTTGTTTGTTTTGTTGAGACAGGATTTCTCTGTGTGTAGTCTTGGCTGTCCTGAAACTTGCTCTGTAGACCAGGTGGGCCTCACACTCACAGAGATCCTCCTGTTTCTGTCTCCTGAGTGCTGAGGTTAAGGGTATGAACCACAACCACGTGGCCACTTAGGAAATTTGAGGCCAATATTCAGATTATTTTTTTTAACTTATATTTTTGTCAACTTAATATTTTAAGTATATTATATGCTTATCTAAATTCACATTTTTAATCTAGTGTGCATTGTACTCTATTTCTCAGAGAACATTCAAGTTGGAAAAGATAAGCCCCACAGTTCAATCACATTTTCAGCAATAGTTATGGAAATTTGAGAAGTATCCTAATCTCTTCCTTCTATCCCAAAGAACGGGATGCTCCCCCTCCCCCCAGCCACTTCTGATTTTCTTCTTCCAAATCCATCACTAGCCAATGTTTACCACGCCCCTCGGTTGAATCTCAGGACCCTTTACCTTCTTACAAATTCTTGTGGCCAAGCAGCATGGCATTGCCCTGCAGTCCAGGTTATTTAGGAAGCTGAGGCAGGAGGATCATTTGAGCCCAGGAATTCAGAGATAGCCTGGAAAACTTGAGGAGATCCTGTCCCTTAAAAAAGTAAAGTTGATAATCCAAAGAGCTTTTTTTTTTTTTGGTCTTTTGAGACAGGGTTTCTCTGTGTAGCTCTGGCTGTCCTGGAACTCACTATGTAGACCAGGCTGGCCTCGAACTCGGAAATCCACCTGCCTCTGCCTCCCAAGTGCTGGGATTAAAGGCGTGCGCCACCACTGTCCGGCCAAAGAGCTTTTGTTTATTATATATATATATATATATATATATATATATATATATATATATATATATATATATATAGTGTGTGTGTTAAAGAGTTTTCAAGTTATTCAATAGATTTTAAAAATAATTTTAAACTGTAAAAAGTAATTGAGCATGTTATTCATGGGAATAGCATCTTTATAAAGACATTTGAAACAAGCTCTAGCAATAAGTGTTTGGCGCTGTGTATTCTTTTCAAGCCCCCTAACTTCTGGCTTATCCAGGAGATAGCTGTGTTTTGATATATACTTTCTTCTGTCAGGATATGACACATGTTGTATGAGTTCTGGAAAATGACAGTACATCCATGAGAAAAACCACAGAGATCAAATGACAGGGCGTTCCTGGAATCAGGGAGAAAGTGCTTGGTGCCATGCCGTGAGGAGGACATGTTCTGAGAGGTGTGTTTTGTGCAGGTTAGTGTGTAAAGATTGCAGAACACTTGCAGAGCTGCTAACCATGTCACCAGGAGACAAAGTTGTTACACACGGAAGACTGCGGTTCTGGGCTCATGGGTTTCCTGAGGCGCTTCGGGCCTACTCTTCTACACTCTGAGAATAGAGAGTAGACACTAATGAAGGTTGAATTGGCTGGGTCTACTCTATGCCCTGGAATTCAGACAAACAAGGGAAACACTTCATTTATAAAATAATAATTTGCATAAAAAAGTGTGCAGGGTTGTGATCAACCCAGAGCCTTGGCCCTATCAGACAACTGCTATTCCACCAAGCTATCCTCCTGCCTCCTGGCATCCTTT
>NC_034605.1:477723-508957 GCF_900095145.1 Mus pahari | reverse complement strand
AAAAAAAAAAAAAAGAAGAGGGCATCGGACCCCATTACAAATGGTTGTGAGCCACCATGTGATTGCTTGGATTTGAACTCAGGACCTTTGGAAGAACAGTCGGTGCTCTTAACTGCTGAGCCATCTTCCCAGCCCCTTTGCCAAATTTTAAAATGAAACTTAGCAAGACCAAAAATATTTATACCCTGACAGATTTTGACAAAAGCTTTTTTAAGAAGAGCTAGAGAACAGACAGAATGCCTGAGAGGCAATCCTTTGATCTAGACCAGTTTAAAGTGTTTATTGGGGGAGAAGGGGGCTCTGGGTAGCACCTGTAATCCCAGCACACCAAAGTGGAAGCAAGAGGATGAGGACTTGAATGTGAGTCTCAGACAAAGCAAGTCTGCGGGGCTTGCTTCTGTTTTAAACTCTCCTTCGCTGGGTGGGAAGTGACTGGAAGGGGAGCAATGGAGAGGTCAAGGTAGCTAGGCTTTTTTGGCTGAAGAGGAGACAGGCAGTATGTGCTTGTGATTAGCAGTGACATGACTTGCTTATGGAATTACAGACAAGTCTTTTATGTATAAAGGTTCCTTTTACAAGTTTTCAGATTTACAATGGTAAAACCGAGATCGACCTGATTCTCCCCAACCACATATGGCTAAAACCTGCCCTCAGCTTAAGGCTGTTAATAATGTTAGTAAGTCCTTGTCCTAAGTGTAACTTGTAAGTTTGCCTCAACTAAGACGAGTTCTTGGCGGGGTTGGTTGGATTCTGACAATTGTCAGGCTCTTCCTTTGAGTTCAGCTTCTACATGGCCACAGGAACGCATCAGAATCTTTTTGAGTGATTTTAAACAGACAGCATCTCTCCAGGTGAACCCAACATGCAGTCAAATGTTAAGATCCTGAGTCGTGGTGGTGTGGAGTGAAAGGAAAAGTAGTGGGGCTTGGTTGGGTTGAGGTGCTGAGGAACAAGAGTGGGAAAGGAGCTACCTGCGCACACTAACCCCGCGCAGCGGGCACGCCAGGTCTTTGTGAAGAGACTCCGGGCACCGCTTGGGGAATCGTGGCAAGCATCCTCCGAAATCAAAGCGAGGGAGGAGCCAGCGAGGGGCAGGGCCAGCTTCCACGGAAGGCTCCGCCCCCTGCCCGCCCCCCCGCGCGGCGCAGGCGCGGTGGCTGCCACGGCCGGGGTCGGCCTCCGTGACGTCAGAACGCCTCGCTCCTCGCCGCCTCCCAGCTCCGGAGTCCCTCGCGGGCCGGGGCGGGGCGTGCGGCCAGCTGAGTTCCTCGGGCTGACCGCGCCAGTTTGAATGAAAGAGCCGCAAGATGGCGGCGGCCAGGGCCGAGGCACGGGGCCGTGAGGCCGCAGCGCGGTGTCACCGGGCTCCGGGTCCGCCCCCGAGGCCCAAGGCCAGGCGAACGGCGAGACGCCGCCGCGCGGACACCCTGACGGCGCGACGCTCGCCGCCGGCTGCGGGCTCCCAGCGAGCCAGGTCCGGAGCTCGGCGGGCCGCGGTCTTTGGCGACGAGTGTGCACGAGGTGCCTTCTTCAAGGGTGAGCAGGAAAGAAAGCACACGCGGCGCGGCGGTCGCCACCTCCGAGCCGGGGGGGGGGGTGGCGGGGCAGGAGAAAGGGAACCCCCGCCGGTGCCTGCGTTCGAGCGGGTCCGGCCTCGCCGCGAAGCGCCTGCAGACGCAGCCCCGAGCGCCTGGAAACTTTGGGGGGCCCGGCGGGAACTTGCGGGGTGTTTTCTGTGGATGCTGAAGCCGGGGGGCACGCAGTGCGCGTGCGTGCGCTCGAGTCGCGCGCCCTTTGAAAGGCTGGGGTGTGCAAAAAGCCTTCGGGAACGAAAAGGTGGTTCTCCGGCTCTTTCCTCCGCTCCACTCAGATGGTGACACTATTATTCCCGTAGCTCTTGCTTCCTTGAAGCGTGGTGGGGATGGGATGGTGGAATGATTTTTTTATAAACGGGATGTTATAATCTAGACAGAGGCGTTTTCCTCTCATCATTTTTAGGCTGTGGGGTTTTGTAAACCAAGTGTTGGCAATTTTTCTTTTTAATATTCCGGGATGCTCCAAAATGTAGCATTCCTGTCGCGAGGGGCGGTGCATTGTAATTACACCTAACGCTTCGTTATGACGTTTTCATACGAATATGTGTACGTTGATTCCCTCAACACCACCCTCCATTATAGGGTTGTGTTTTCGGATTCTCGACTAGGGGTAAAAATTGAAAAGATAAATAAAACAGCAAACACCTCGGTTACATAAACAAGAGGACTCTCCTTTGCAGATGATTAGCATAAGGAGATTAGCATTAAGACAAAACAGCCTTAAGATTTTTAGAAGCGATTTATGAGACGTTTTTACAGCTTTCTTGTCTCCAAACCGCCACACCTAAGCAAATCAATGTATTCTGGCAAATTTGAGGCAAAGTCTTTTTGCAGGTGCCAGAAATATGAGTTGTTTGCAGAGACTGGAGTTCGGAAGCTATGCTTAGTGGTTTCTGACAATGAAGTCCTTACTGCCGGGTATAAGGAAGGACTGCGGGGGAATGTGAGCGGTTATGCTCTCCCTTCCTGGAAACTTACCTCAAAACGTTTTTGCCCACCATTTCGGAAAACTAAATACAGCTTGATGAGTTACAGATACATTTTCTTTGGTCACCTCTATTCAACAAACTACACTTTTTTTTTAAGTAAATCCCATACACAAAAAGATGGAAACCCCCCAAAGTTGTGTAGCTTCGGGTAGAGCAGAGGGCTTACGATCATCTAGTATTTATCCTGACACTGGCCGTGTAGTGAAGTTTGTTACATTTTTCTAGACATCAGTTGTGTAATTCTATTTTTAAATCCAGGATGGAATACAGTTCATTTCTGGCCTCCATACGGGCATTGTTTAGTATGTCTGATTTTCAAGTCTGGCTTATGGATTATTTCCACCTTGTATTCTGTTTTGTAACTGCTGGCTTGAAAACTGCAGGAAACAAGCATTACAAAGCTCACCATGCTCTCCATTTAAAGTAAAATTCTCTGGTTTATGCATGTTGAAAGTACATTTCACCATGCACAAAGTAATCTCTTGACGTTTTCCAAAATGGGAAAAGTAGGATATGGATTTCAGATTTAAATTCTTATCGTCTGACTAAAAGAAGCGAAGTTTCTTTTAAATTGTGGCTGTTTTAGAATATATTTTAGATATATTTCTAATATGTCTTAGCTGTTTATTAGGAGAACAGTTATATTCTGTGTAGAATATAATGGAACAGAAAAAAATATTTTCTTCATTTTACCTTCGCATTTATATGTGACCTTAAGAAATTTTAGGTATGAAATATTTTAATTAGTCAAGCAAGAATTAGGCATTGTGGGTAAAAGTGGGATGTCCACAGGAAAGTAAGCCGATTTACCAAAACTAGTTCTTTATCCTGTAACTTTTTCTTAAACACACATATGTAGCTTCTTGTCATATGCGTTCCTAGACTATAACATTGTCAGTTGAGAGGGTTTTAAGTTTTTGTTTCAGCCTAGTAGCTATTTTATTGGTAAAGAATTCTATTTTCTTATTGTAGCCTGGTGTGTGCCTTGCCTAGTTTCACTTGATACTCTCCAGGAATTATGTAGAAAAGAAAAGCTCACATGTAAATCGATTGGAATCACCAAAAGGAATCTAAACAATTATGAGGTGGAGTACTTGTGTGACTACAAGGTAGCAAAGGTAAGGCAATGTCCAGCCCCTTGGCAGAGACCTGTCTACACTGCAGTGTTTCATGTTTTTCTAACATAAAAAGAGCCTCAAGATGAGCGAAGCTCTTCTTGTTTAAGGTTGTAAGTCATAGACTTACTCGTTCAACACTGAGGGGATTCTGAAGTGTCACATGCTTTTGCATTAGAATATTTAGGGTGTTTATATCCTGCATCCTACTCTTGACTGTTTGCATATGGATTCCCAGAGCAAATTGTTAGGCCTGATTGGTTTGTCTTGCAATTCGTGTTGTTCCTGGATCCTATTTCCGGTATCACTGGCAGGAACCCAGGTTTCAAGCAAGCTCTAGAATATTGAATGTCCTCCCGGAGTAGCGGCAAGCATGTGTATCCTGCCATTCTGTCCGACTCGGTGCCCTACAGGTGTGGTGTGATAGGATGGACTGACTTGTATGGTCATTTCAGTCCACTGTTTCATAGCTTACAATGTGATCAAATCAGTTCTTCTAAGAATCTGTTTTACCTAAATCCCATAATTATATTTTCCATAATCCATTTACTTGTAGCCTTCCTCTGAGAACTGGCTATTAATATCAGTTCTTGCAGATAAATAACCAAGAGTCCGACTTAAATTATGTGATTTTTTTTTTTCTTCCATTTCTGCTGAGCTTAAGTCCACTTCATCCTTTGAAATGCTGTCTTCCTGTGGTAGCATTGCCTGCCCCAGCACAGAGATCTTGGTCTAGCATCTCTCCCAACACCCTCAACATCCTGCTTGTAAAAGAGCCTAATCGTGTGCCATCGTGGTTTACAGGCCCTAGACTGAGCAGTCCAGGTGAGATTATCATTTGATCATATGCATTAACTCCATTAAGCAGTGCCTGCTGAACCAGGTAGACCTGGAATCCCAGCTACTATCAAGGCTGAAATAGGAAGCTCACAAGTTCAAGTCCATCTTGGGCAACTTAGACTCCTTAAAACTTAGTTTTAAGAACTTTTTAAAGGAAACTACAGCTCAGTGTTAGAGCCCAGCAAACATAAAGCCCCAATAATGCTTTCAGTCCACACGCAAAAAAAAAAAAAAAAAAAAGCAAAACCCCAAATTTCTCCTGTTCTCATGTTGCTCAGTTCTACTAGACAGGATTTTTCCCTGCTGCTTTTTTCTTCTTTGTGTTTGGTTTTCCCAGTGTTTGTTACTATTTTGGATCTCTCCTCTCCCCTTACATTCTCATATTCAGCTGAAGGCACCCCTCCTTCCATGAGTTAACCTTTAACATTCAGCTCACCTCCATCATTAGTTATCTCTGTCCTCAGTCTCTCAAAGATGTCACCATTTTCTCACTGTCTACTTCCTCAGGGCTTTGCCTAAACCTCTGGTTTCTGTTCTATTTAGTCCCAGGTTGACCTTGAACTCACAGCCACCATGCTCTAGCCTCGTCGGTGCTGGCATTATTTGCATAATGTATATTTCCTGCTAGTGTCTTTTTAATACTAAGCTCTTTCCCACTCGTGACAATCAGTAAACTGTATTTACATCTTCTCTGACCTTTGGGTCCCTTTGGCCTCCTTTCTCTACTCGCACAGCTAGTTCTTTTATTTTCCTTCTAATTCATTTAAAAATAGTGTTTTATTGAGATATAATTTGTTTAAAAGTGTACAGTTCAAATCTTGGTTTATTCAGAGTCAGTCAATTTTAGAGCATTCTTTCATTACTCTAAACAAAATCTCCAAACCTAACCATTGCTGCCCAAATTTCAATTACTGACCCTAAGAAACTGCTAAGTCTATTTTCTGTTTCTGTAGAGTTTTGGGGATGTCCTATCCCCTTCTTCCTCTCCTCCAGCTCTGCGTTCCAGAGAAGGACCTCTTGTTCTGCTTTGTCTCCCTGCCTGATTGCTTTGAGACCTGGTCTATAGTTGAACCCTGAGCTAGGCTGGTAGACAGCAGGTCTCAGCAGTCCTGTCTCTGTGTCCAGCAGCACTGGGATTAGAGGTGCATGCGGCTTTCCTGGCTTCTTATGACCTCTGTGACTGGAACTTGGGTCCTCATCTTTCTGGAGCAGGTGCTCTTCCATCGTGTCCCTGTCATTCTCAGTGTATGTCTGATACCTGTTTCTGAGTTACTAGCTTCACTTACTTTGAATGATGGAGCATGAACTGGGCAAGTGCCCTACCACTGAGTTATATTCCCTAGCCCTTTATTTTTCATTTTGAAATGAAGCCTTGCTAAAGTAGCACAGGTTGGCCTTCAGTTCACTCTGAAGCCCAGAAAAGTCTTGAATGTGGACTCCTCTTCGATTTAGCTGTCTGAGGAGCTGAGATTACAAGTCTGCACCACTGGACTCACCCTTGGAATAATTTCTTTTTCCTTTTGGTTTTTCAAGATCGGGTTTCTCTAGGTAGCCTTTCCTGTTCTGAAGATGAGGCTGGCCTCAAACTCACAGAGGTCCACCTGCCTCTGGTTTCAGAGGCCCGGCCTGAAATGATGTTTCAGGCTCTCTCTGGTAGTGTAAGATCATACTTCTTCCCTTTCTGTTGCCAGATATGTTCAATTGTGTTGAGGTATCACATTTATTGTGGGACAGACAAATTTTGAGTTGTTTCCATCTGGGGGCTATTATAAACAGTGCTGTTATGATGTTCATATGCAAACTTCTTTATGGACATAGTTTTCATTTCTCTTGGAGTGGAATTGCTCGATATCTTAGATCCTAAGATATTTTTGTTGATCTCTTTTTGGGAACTGCCAACCTTTTCCAGAACTCTGTACCCTTATGCTTCTACACCAGCAGAGTATGAGCTTTAGTTTCTCTGTAGCTCATAGTCATGAGAAGTGCATCTCATTGTGGCCTTTAGTTACATTTTTCTGGAGGGTAATGATGTTCAAATCTTATCATTCTCTTACTGGACGTTTGTATCTGTTGTGATGAACTAATTATTCAGATCCTTTGTTCATTCTAAAAATACTTTTCATATATTTATTTATATTGTGTGTGTGTGTGTGTGTGTGTGTGTGTGTGTGTGTGTGTGTGTGTGTGTTTCTGTGAGCACGTGTGGAAGCTACAGAAAGACCATCCATCCATCCATCCGTCTTAGCCTTATTCCTCTAGGACAGGATCTCTCACTAAGCAGATGCATTCCATTTGGGATGCTGACTAGTCATGGGGCTCCCAGAATCTGCCTCTCTGCCCTTCCAAACCTAGAGTTGCAATATGTAGGGTTCAGAGGACAACTTTGAGTTGGTTCTCTCCTTGTACTATGTGGGGACTGGAGATCAAACTCCAGTTTTCAGGCCTGGAGTAGGTGTGCCTTTACCTGCTAAGGCATCTTCCTGCCCTGACTTTTTTTTTTTTTTTTTTTTTTTTGTTATAAATGGAAGGTTGAACCTCTATGTAGGCAGCAGGGGAATTTGCAAGCAAAGCACAATAGAGCAGTAAGTGGTTCTATGGATTTTTTGTTTTTATAAAATAAACCTTAAGCTTTCATCATGAAGGACAAATTGGAGAATTACCAGTTTGGAGGCAGGGAGACAATCTGGAAGATTAGTATGATAATCTAGATAAGAACTGAGAGCCAAAAGTTACTAATCTTCTGTAATGGAGATGGGTAGGAAGAAGCCCATCTCTAATGAGACTTGATGATGGACTAGAGTAGAGAGAAGGAACTACGATAGCCTACCTACTTCTCAGCTTGTGTCAGTAGGTGGATGAGGGTCTTACAGTAGATGAGTCATACAGAAGAGTGTTTAGGAGAAGCAGGTGAATTCCTGAGCATGGTTGGGCCTCAGGAGGCTGTTGACTCTCTGAGCAGCAGGTAAAGTCTGGGAATCATCAGCATATGATTGTTGTATCATCAGTGAGGTGAGAAGGCTGCCCAGAAGGAGTGTTAGAGCTGGAATCTCAGTGACCTGGAGTTACCCAAGTGACATGGCTTTAGAGTGTTTCTCAGAGTCTCAAGAAGAGAAACAAGTATCTAATACAAAGAGGGACCAAGAAGCCGCGGCCAAAAAGAAAGTAGAAAAAAACAAAAATACAGAGAAAATCATACATTGACCCCTAAGGAGTGTAAAGTGGTGGCTACTGCTGCAGAGAGGTCAGGTTACCTGAGGACAGAAGCCTCAATTGGCTTGGTAGTTAGATTGTAAAGTGGCGTTAGTGGACCATGCTTTCTAAGAATTGTAAGTAGGTGCCTAGCGTTGTCCACAGTTACTTGTTGGCATAGCATTGTCCTTTTCACATTCTCAGCTTAAAACTAGACACACCATCTCTTAACTTTGGCTTTTTTTTTTTTTAATGCTTCCTTACAAGCCACAGGTTTTGCTCTTATCTAGCCTACTATGTTCTATTCATAAAAATAACCTGTCAGTCTTTGACAGTATAGTTTCTACTACTTTCTTCTGCACTTTTTAAAAATTAGGTGACTTAGGAAGATTTTCTTCTTTCTGTTTTAATGGTATGGCTATGTTATTTTGGTATTTAATATTGAAATGGAAGCATTGATGTTTATTTCACATACTGCCTTATCTCCCAAAGGGATTTTACACCTTGTAGTTCATCAGACCTCCTAGGTCTGATAAAAGCCAATTTCTTTTTTAGCTTTTATTTGGAATTGTAGGTTACTGAATTAATTAAATTTGCCTAAAAGTCAGTGGTTTTTATAAAGTAATTTTATTTTTCAAAGATAGAAATCTCTTTTTCAGATTTTAAAAACAAAATATGCTTATAAAATAAGGCTACAAACCAGAGATAAAAAAATTTCCAAAGTGTTTGTCAAAATCAATCCTGTATTCTTATGCTTATCTATTCTGTATAAGTATAAATAAATATATTTACAATAAAGAAATTGAGTAGTTACCAATGTGGTAATATATAAGCCTTGGTCATTTTAAATACAAGTGCCTTATCCAAGATTAACCAGTTGAGGAAGTCACCTGGGCAGTGAGCCTCAGTGGTGTTAAGTTTGATTCAGGTGGTGACATAGTTATGAACTTGGTGCCAGCACTTAACTTGTATTGTTTTCTGCAGTAAAAGGACCAGTGTGTCACTGCCTTCTTCTGGGGTCAGAAATCAAATCTTAAGAATTATAGGGAGTAGATGAGTTAAGACAATGCCAGTTGGCTCTCATATCTACTTCGGTGTAAGTAGATTCTGGTACCAACAGTTCCAAATTATCATTACTTGACTAGAGGAAGAACTAGGCCTTAGCGAGGCTCAGTTTGACACACTGTTGTATAGCAAGGCTTTCCAGTTCTCCTCTCTGGAATGATCATACATACATACTTATGTAAATATAATGTATATACAACATATCCTCACATCTTAAAACACAGTTTAACAGAAAAAAAAAAAAAAACAATATATTATGAACAGTTTCCCAAATGAAACAGAGTTTTTCAATTCATAAGAATTACTGATGGGCCGGGCGTGGTGGCGCATGCCTTTAATCCCAGCACTTGGGAGGCAGAGGCAGAGGCAGGTGGATTTCTGAGTTCGAAGCCAGCCTGGTCTACACAGTGAGTTCCAGGACAGCCAGGGCTATACAGAGAAGCCCTGTCTTGAAAAACAAACAAACAAACAAAAAAAGAATTACTGATGGATGAGTAGAACATAGTAAACATTAAGGTATTGATACTGACGATAAAGTAAGTTCACTTGTGGATGTGCAACTTTATTTATTTATTTCTTGTTATTTCATGTGCAGTGGTGTTTTGTGTGCATGCATGCTGTGTGAGGGTGTCAGATCCGCTGGAACTGGAGGTACAGACAGTTGTGAGCTGCCATATGGGAGCTAGGAATTGAGCCTGAGTCCTCTGGAAGAGCAGTCAGCTCTTAACTGAAGAGCCATCTCTCCAGCCCCCTTTGCAACTATTTTTGAACCCAATTTGGGTTATGGCTGGGGTTATACCTCAGTGTGGATGTGCTTCAGGCAGGGAGTTTAAACTCTAGTTCTATGTGTATGCTGGCCAGGGGTCGGGGGGGGTATGTAATAGTAAAATAGCTATTATGTCTATCCTTGCTTTATGGTAAAAGTTACTGAAATTGTCATAGGCAAATGTATTGCAATAAGTAATGTTTTTTAAATATCCACAAGTTCAGAAAATAGCTAGTGGGTAGAGGCCCTTGCCACCAAGGTGGACAACCTGAATTTAATCCTTGAGACCCATTGGTGGGCATAGAGAACTACATCTTACCATCAGCCTGCACTCACGTACCATGGACACGAGCACCAACACAAGTATATACACAGAAATAGATGTCATGTTTAAAAAACAAAATAAAACAAAACAAACAAACCTAAAAGCAGCAAATGATGTACAATCACTTCGATATTTATTTCGTGTGCATTGATGTTTTGCCTGCATGTGTGTCTATGTAAGGGTGTTGCAGCTGGAATTTCAGTTGTGAACTGCAGTGTGGGTGCTGAGAATTGAACCCAAGGTACTCTGGAAGAACAGCCAGTGTTCTTAACCACTGAGCCCCCCCCCCCCCATATACACTTTGATATTTCAAGAACATTTCTGGCTTTACTCTGGGCCTGTGGATATGTGCTAGCTATTCTAAGATGAAGAACTGATTACTGAAAGACATCACTTTAGAATTTACTCATGTACATGAACTCTTTTTAAATAGGGCCCTTAGCAATGGCATCTGCTGACCTTGAGAAAAGAAAACAGCCACTGTTTGTAAAGAGATTTCAGAAACCATAAAGTAACTAGGTGATAAAAAGTGGACCTTTGCTGTCTTTCATGCCTGCTAGCTACTTAAGCCACTCATAGCTTTTACTCGTCAGCATTCACTAGAATATTAATGCCTTGAAGAAACATGTGCACTGCAATGCACATTGATGGTAGTAATTGTTTTCAGTAATTGATTCAGTATAAAATTTTTCAACATACAATCATTTTTAAAGGTAAAGATAGTTTGTCCCCCGTCCCATTTACTTTCTTGAAATTCAGTGCAATATTTATACACGAAGTCTATCATTTGAGAGTAGCCTAGCCACATTTCAGGTTCTCATTAGCTACCTGTGGATAGCAGTCACTTACCCAGCTTATCTTTAGAACAGCTAAGGGATGTTTGTCCGTTTCCATACCTTTAGAGAATGCATGCAGCTATGCTAGCCATATGAGCTACTAGCCTAACGTTTGCTCTGGGACCACCTGTTTCCATGATCAAGGTAAATACTTTGACCTAATACTATTTGGTAAAATAGTCATAGATTTCAGTGCCTTTATCTTTCCCTGGCTGGGACCCGTTGGCCTGTTGTTAGTTGTTATAGCCCACTAAATTCAGTGTTTCACATAGCACACAAAAGTTTGTTTTGTATGACTCTTACTTTTCTCTTATAAACTTGTGACTCTGCAGTTTGAATTAAGAGAAGTGCATTATAGAGACTGTCATAATCTGATGTGTGTTTTCTTTTCTATTTTAAGGGTGTGGAATATTATCTTGTAAAATGGAAAGGATGGCCAGATTCTACAAATACCTGGGAGCCCTTGAGAAACCTCAGGTGTCCACAGCTCCTGCGGCAGTTCTCTGATGACAAGAATACTTATTTATCTCAGGAAAGGAAATGCAAGGCTGTCACTACAAAAGGCAATAAATTCTTGCAACCTGCAATTGCTGAGTATATTGTACAGAAAGCTAAGCAAAGAATAGCTCTGCAGAGATGGCAAGATTACCTCAACAGAAGAAAGAACCATAAAGGGATGATATTTGTAGAAAACACTGTCGACTTGGAGGGCCCACCTTTAGACTTCTACTACATTAATGAATACAGGCCAGCTCCTGGGATCAGCATAAACAGTGAAGCCACCTTTGGGTGTTCATGTTCAGACTGCTTCTTTGAAAAATGTTGTCCTGCTGAAGCTGGAGTTGTTTTGGCTTATAATAAGAAGCAACAAATTAAAATCCAACCGGGCACTCCCATCTACGAATGCAACTCACGGTGTCGATGTGGACCTGATTGTCCCAATAGGATTGTACAAAAAGGCACACAGTATTCACTGTGCATCTTTAGAACTAGCAATGGCTGTGGCTGGGGTGTAAAAACCCTTGTGAAGATTAAAAGAATGAGTTTTGTCATGGAATATGTTGGAGAGGTACATTAAATTCACCCTATGCTTCTGAGCTTTATACTTTCTAACTTATTAACGTAAATACTTGATATATTTTGATGTCATTTGCAGATATGTAGAAATCCATTTTCACATTTAGGAGAAAGGTTCATTGGCATAGTTAGAAATGTAAAACTTTATATGAGCAAATAGATAATGTATTCATAGTTATCATTCATAGCCACTGACCAAAGCATATTTTTTAAATATAATTTTAAAATATAACAACTATATTCACACAAAAGTCCTAAGAAGGACTGCCTATACATGCTGCCTACATACATGGTGACATTGAAACTTAGAAGTTACATTTATTTCATTACTTAGCCCAATATGATTAAATCTCTTTTCCTATTTTGTATCAACATGATGGGTATTATTAATTAAACATGCTTTATGGATATTATGAAATATGTATTAAAGCATTTATTATATCAAAAAACAGTAACCTAAACTTTGGCCACTTAGAGCTGCAGACCACTCTCTGATTACCAAATACTAGCATATTTACTCTGATAAATATTAATGTGGTGCTCAGGATGGGACACAAGCAAGCATCTTAGTACATGAACTTTCTAATCTTCAGCTCTGAAAGAGCAGTTCTCTCCGTTATTACAAATGAGGAAACTGAGGCACAGGGACTTTAGTTTAACTACAGCACCCAGATTTAGTTGCCTAGTTTCACTTGACCACTGTTGGAGTCTTCAGCCGAACTAATAATCAAGCTATGGTCATAAGGACAGAAGTGCAGGTAACGTGGCGACAGGGATGAACCTAGCCAGGGCCTGGATGCTCTCCTGCTGCGTTACACCCCGGCCTCTGGACTATGATTTTTGAGCTGAAGCAGTTCCTGACTCTCTTCTGAACAATAAGGCTTTCCAAATAGTTCACTGCATAGTAAACACAAACTGCCTCTAACCAGCCTTCATTTATTCTTGCTCACAGATAGGAACAGTATGCCTTTAGAGCAGTTGTTCTCAGCCTATGGGATGTTACCCCTTTAGGAGTTGAGCAGATCTTTTACAGGGTCATATATCAAATATCCTGCACATCATATATTTATATTACAATTCATAACAGTAGCAAAATTAGTTATGGAGTAGCAACAAAAGTAATTTTATGGTTGGGGGCAACCACATCATGAGGAACTGTATTAAAGGGTCATAGCACTAGGTCACAGCACTTGAGAACCCGTGCTTTAGACCTTTATAAAGGTAGTCTTCTATTCATCTCTGTCCTGTATAGCATAGCTGGATAGCTTCTTGCACAGCCTGATTATAATGAAGCACCGTATTTCAACTACCTCAAATTATACTTTTAATCTCTCATCCTATCACTTTCCCTAATTTTTAATACTTTTTCCTATATATCTTACTTAAATATTTAAATAATAAATAGATAAGATAGATTAAAAAGAAACTTGAATTTCTTTTTTTTTTTTTTTNAAGATTTNTTTATTTATTATATGTAAGTACACTGTAGCTATCTTCAGACACTCCAGAAGAGGGCATCAGATCTTGTTACAGATGGTTATGAGCCACCATGTGGTTGCTGGGATTTGAACTCCGGACCTTTGGAAGAACAGTTGGGTGCTCTTACCCACTGAGCCATCTCACCAGCCCCGAAACTTGAATTTCTTTTTAAGTATTTGTATCAGTGTTAATAGCTTAATGTTTCTTTGGTTCCACAGTACTATACTATTCTGTGATTTTGGAGAACACAGTGTCACCTGTAGTCCTACGGGTGACTGAGGTAGAAAGACCGTTTGAGTCCAGAAGTTGGAGAGAGCCTATCATAAAAAGAGAACACTATAAAGCTATAGTTGTCCTGTTTTGTTGTTTTGTTTCTCTTTAGGTGATCACAAGTGAAGAGGCTGAGAGGCGGGGACAGTTCTATGACAACAAAGGGATCACCTACCTCTTCGATCTGGACTACGAGTCTGATGAGTTCACAGTGGATGCAGCTCGCTATGGAAACGTGTCTCATTTTGTGAATCATAGTGTAAGGAGCACTGAGAGATAAGATGGTTCAGATTAGTGCTCTGTTGGCATGGTTCTTTTCCTCAATTGAAGGGTAATCACTTACACAGCCACTCATAGTATGTTAGTATAAGGGCTTCTGTTAAATCAGGGTGTTATCGCTGTAATAGGAACATACATATTGAGGTGTTTGACAATGACTAGGTTCTATAACAGTGTTTGTATCTCAGTTCATGTAAATTTTCCAGTAGCTTTATAGGGTAAATAGATAACCTGATAGCAGAAGAAGATTAATAAGCAAGGGAGTTAAGTAAAATGTTTTAAGAATATTAACAAAGTTATCTTAATGAGGTTAATACAAAAATTTTTAAGTGTATGGTAGTCCTTCACCTTACCCACAATTTACTTTCACAGTTTCAGATGCCTACTTAGCTCTGGTCCAAAAATACCCAGTGGAGATTTCTAGACATAGTTCAATAGTTTTAAGTTGTTTGTTATTCTGATTAGGAGTTGAAGTCTACTGCTGTAGATGTGATCCATCTATCCCTAGTGTATATATGCTCTGTATGCTACCTGACAGTCACTTAGCAAGCCTTTGGATTATCAGGCCAACCATCAGAATGTTATATGTGTTCGAGTATCCCTGTTTTACTCAGTAATTACCCAGAAGCACAAGATTAGTAACACTAGCGATTTGGATTTGCCGAGGTGTTTCCTTGAAGCCACAAGGTGAAAGTACAGTAAGATATTTTCATAGAGACAGGCCACTCATGTAACTTTAAATAATTCAGTTTTTGTTAGTAGTTAATCTCTTACTGTGTCTGAAGTAAAGTTAACTTATTAGAACAAAACCCTAGCATATATAGGGTTTGGTACTCTGGACAGTTTCAGGCATCTACTGAGGATCTTGGACAATCCTCTCATAGATAGAGCTTAAAAGTAACAGGGTTGGGCTTTTTTGTTTGTTTGATTTTTGTTTTTAATGTCATTGTGTTAACATTTTAAAGTAAAATGTAAGGATTTCTAGATCATTTGAGCATTTAGGATTATTTCCCTGAATTATAAATTAATATTCTAATTTTTAGTTGATGTTTGGAAAACTTAGATCTGCAGTCTTTTTAAAGATTGTGTGTATAATTAGAGTAATTATCTTAAAATAAAATTGGCACAGTGGAATTCAAATTTTATATTGCGTAGTTTCATCATTTAAGTACCAGGCAATAAGGCCAGGAGGTTGGTACTATCATCATTTTATATCTACATGACAGATAATGAAATATAGCTTAGAGGGTATATCACAAAGCTGATCTTAAAAGATGTAGCCAAGTTAACTGGTAGATTGCTTACCAAAAGTTGTGTGTGAATCACAGTGAAATGTGAGAGACGTATCAGGACTCCCTCTTTGGTTGTGTGATTTGTTTAAATGCTTGTTTTAAGTAATTTCTTCTTGATAAATCTGAGATTCGGCCATTCTTCTGTATCCCAAGGGATTCGTTCCAGCACTTCCTGCAGATGTCAACATTCTTACAAGTTCCTTACGTTCAATTTGAGAGATCATAGCCACATAGCCTCTTTTATACTTTAAATCATCTATAGATTACTTCTAATGCCTGATGGAATATAAAGTTATACTGTATTGTTTAAGACTAAGGGCACAAACACTCAGTCTGTACATGGTCAGGACTCTGGTATGATTTTCTTTTCAATAAATACTTTTATAATCTATAGTTAGTTGACTCTGCAATTGGTTGAATCCAGATGTGGGATCCTTGAAATCTAGAAGGCAGCTCTACTGCCCAGCACACACATCATCCTACCTGGCCTGACTTGTTAGAGCTTCTTGCATATGTGTAGTTTAGTGTTACTGAAATACTGAACGATTCCAAATCAAAGTCTAAGTAATGAAATTATGCAGTATAAAACTTGAGTTCCATGGTGCTGGTTTTATTTTAAAATAATTACTCTAGCCAGGTGGTGATGGCGCCCATGGCGAGCCTTTAACCCCAGCACTTGAGGCAGAAGCAGGTGGGTCTCTGTGGGTTTGAGACCAGCCTGGTCTCAACAGAATGAGTTCAGGATAGTACAAGGGCTACACAGAGAAACCCTGTCTTCAAAACCAAAAACTATTCTAATTATTTAAAGTATATATATACACAAATCTTATTGAAATAGTTATAAGTGAAATGCCCATGTTATAAATGGAAATTAGATTAAAATTTTCCAGGAAAAAAAAAAGCTGAGACAAAAATCTCATTAATTGGGGGCTGGTGAGATGGCTCAGTGGTTAAGAGCGCCGACTGCTCTTCCAAAGGTCCTGAGTTCAAATCCTAGCAACCACATGGTGGCTCACAACCATCTGTAACGAAATCTGATGCCCTCTTCTGGAGTGTCTGAAGACAGCTACAGTGTACTTACATATAATAAACAAGTAAATATTAAAAAAAAAAAAACCTCATTAATTGTGGAAGCAACATATTGGATATCTGACTTCTTGTATCTTTTTGTTCTTGTATGGATGATTAAGATCTTATACATGAAAACTGTATTTAAAATGATCCTGTGGGCAGTTAACAGTTGTATATGATGCATAGAAGGCACCTTCTAGCACTTTTACTTGAACAGATTTTATTGTTCTTTTTTAGTGTGACCCAAATCTTCAGGTGTTTAGTGTTTTCATCGATAACCTTGATACTCGGCTGCCCAGGATTGCATTGTTCTCTACAAGGACCATAAAGGCTGGAGAAGAGCTGACCTTTGACTATCAAATGAAAGGTATGGTTTAAGAATAATCTTACTGGGGTTGCTTTCAGTACAAGAATGCAGGCAAGTCTTTGGATCATGGACCAAACTAACATTGAAGATGAAAGAAATCACTAGGGAGGAGGATCAACAAAACAAATTATGTGTGGAGATGATAAAAATCTCTTTAAACATGAAAGAAATTGTGGGATAAGTCATCTTACTTAAGGCACAGAGCCCATCCGACAACTACAGTCAGCACTTGGTCTTTCTTCCAAGTTAGCTCAGCTTGACTTTTCTCAGGACTTCCATTTGGAAGCTTGACTTATAATAACACTAATAAAAATATGGACTACAGTTTTTGAACTTTTACTAAAAGATATATTGACAGGATTAAAAGTATCATTTCAATCAATATGAATTCTATTCCTTCTTGAATCTGGCTTTTTAAAGTGCTTAATTCTGTTGGCTGTATTGTGATCGTGAATATCTTCTGTAAACAATGTGCTTTACCTGCTGTTACTATTTCATGTCAAGGTGCTCTTAGTGATGTGTTAAAAGAATGCTTGTGCACTGGACTTTCTCAATGAATGTCATCATGGCAGGTATTCTGACTAGTGTATACCATCTTTCAAAATAACTCAGAAGGAAATGTCTCAGGATATTCACAGAAGCACAAAACTTATTTCCTTGGGAGTTAACCAACGCCTTGAGAAAGTAAACACTGACAGTGTAGCTCTGGCTGTCCTGGAACTCACTGTCTAGACCAGGCTGGCCTCAGACTCAGAGATCCACCTGCCTCTACCTTCCAAGTGCTGAGATTCAAGGCATATGCCATCATGCCCAGCTAAAGTAAAGGTTTTTTTTTTTTTTTTTTTTTTTTTTTATAAAGGTAAAGATTTGTGTGTGCGCATGTGAATGCAGGTGCCGTGGAGGCCAGAAGCTGGAGTTTGAGGCTAGGGAGGTGGCTAACTTGAATGTTGGGAGTGAACTCTGGCCCTCTAAAAGACCATGGCTACTCTTTACTCTTCCAGCCCCTGTTCTCAAATAGATGTTTCTCTTCCTGTATTTCCAGGTTCTGGAGAAACCTCTTCAGACTCTATTGACCACAGCCCTGCCAAAAAAAGGGTCAGAACCGAATGTAAATGTGGAGCTGAGACTTGCAGAGGTTACCTCAACTGAAATGTCAGGAAATGGAGCTCAAGATATTTTTTGTTTTGTTTTTCGTCTAACAACTGAAAAAGTATTTGGGACTACTTTCTATTACCTACATATTGTATTATATGGTGTTAATATACAATCCATGGCTCAAGGCTTTGCCAAGTATATTACTGTTGTTTCTGAAAAGGACTGCAGGGCACATAAACGGTAGATATTTGGTGGTTAAATGGAAAGTGAACTATGTATAAATCACCATTTGCTTACTTGAGAAGTCGGAATAGACAATTGTCCCCTTTAGTGTTTGAAAAGTGAGGCTACCACAGTTACTATGAAACCTTTTATCTTGACTCAAACAGATAATTCAATTTAGGCAAATGTATAAATTTTATTTTTTTATTATATTGTTTCTGTTTAATACTGATCAGAGACAAATAAGTGCTGAATTTTTTTACTATATTTTCTACTTTTACATTAAAACATTGGCATCTTAATGATATATTTCAGGTGTAAAAACTGTGAAAGATTTACTTCTAGCTTGATCTTATTTTGAAGCAATAGATACCATTACAAAGGTTGTATGTCTGAACCTGAAATCCTTAAAAGAGTTTTTTAGTCGCACAGAAGAAAAGTCTCTAATCACCTTCTCTAGAAGTCTATAGTGGCTGGCCATTGTGCTTCTTTGAACAGACAGAACAGTGACTAAGACGACCCATTGGGATGCCAGGCAGAGTGAGCCACTCAGAGAGTGGCCCATCTGAATAGGGGTGAGATCCATGAGGGGCCCAGGCCCTGATGACAGTGTAATTCAGGTCACTTGCAGGCACTTTTAATTACTATCCACTACATTTAAATACCTTTGTATTTTGTGCATGCCCTTGAAAAGCAAGCTATATTTGAACAGATACTTGTTTTATACAAGAATTTTTTGATAGGATAAAACTTAGCTTGGCCAGAGTTATATCTGATTGAATTTTTATTAACTTCTGGGGATTAGATGGGATATTTTCCCTGTGTAGTAAAACCCAATAAAGAAAAAACTTACTTTCATCTTTCTGGGTCTGGGAGTTCTAATCATGGTGTCCACTGTGAAAACAAAACAAATGCAGCAAATAATCCAAGTTTTTGGTTTCCTAAGAGTTTCCCCAGTTCACTGTTCCAGGCTTTAATAGACTGTAATAAGCTTCATTAAAATGAACTGAATTCAGGAACTCAGCATTTCCTTTATCTTCCTCTTAACCTGTTTTGAGAGAAGCTACAGTGTTATAAGAATATTGCCTTCATGGGGCTACTTGTTCACAATACATAGTATTCAGTGTTTGCATGTTTGGGGCCTCGTAGTATGTCTGCTACCCAAAGATTTCAGAAAGTGTCAAGAAAAAAATATAATTTTAAATGGCATTTCTTTTGTTTTCTTTGAGAATCTTCAAAGCATCACGGGTATTCCCCCCTCACACCCCCTACCAACCTCATGGCCAAGCTTACCTTGACTTATTCTCAGGTTTAAAGATTTAAAAAAGACAAACAAAACCAAAACCCAGTGTTTGACTGTCTAGATATTTGGTCTTATTTACTGTTTAGGTTAAAAGGAAACTTAGGAGGGCAAGAAGGAAAAGACTGTTTAATAAATATGTGGCTTTGTTTTGTCCTTACTAATAGAAATTTAATGGGCCCTTAAGATTTTGTGGGGAGTGGGTAGGCCTTTGGACAGAGTATCTGTAGCTCAGGTTAGCCTTGAATTTGCTGTGTAGCTGAGTATTATCTTGAACTCCAGTCTTTCTGCCTCTACCGCCTAGTGCTGGGATTACAGACATGTGCCATCATGCCAGCCTGGAGATTTTTACCTTTAAACACACACAGACTTCACGCTGAGTGCCACACATGTAATGGACTTTGCTTCCCTTCACTATTCCATTACTTTTTCCTGCTTCTCAACATTCCCCCATTACATCCCTCTCAGACTGTCACTCCATGTTAGCTATTTATACAGGGTATGCTATGCGTATGTGTGCGCACATTGTTGCTGTGATAAAAGTGATCAGTTCAGCTGGAGCCTGCCTGATTCCTCATGTCATATGTCCCAAGTATGTAATGTCTTCAGCAACATGGTCTTGGAAATAATCCTGACAGAACTTGAGCAGAGGCTGGAGCCATGTAGGAACGCTGCTTCCTGGCTTGCTCCCAGACTCATGCTCAGCTAGGTTTTCTTAGACAGCCCAGGCCCCTCTGCCTAGGAATGGTACTGCCCACAGGGAGCTGGGCCCTGCTACATCAACTACAATTCCCCATAGACATGCCACAGGCCAATTTTGATGGAGCCAGTTTCTCAAATGAGGTTACTTTTTCCCAGGTGACCCAAGGTTTGCCAAGTTGTATGAGAAGGTATATACATTTTGCATTTGATTCTTCTCTAAAGTAAAAGTGGCTAGCCTTTAGGATTCTGTGATGTATCTTGGCATTTTGAAATGTTTTTAACTTTGCTAATTTAGAACTCTTGAAGAATGAAGTAGCCATTACAATCAATGCTGCCTGTTTTAATGCTTTATGTAGAGAGCTTTCCTCGTACAGCATAGAGCTTGAGCATGGACTCTAAAAGCCTCAGGGTGTGTGTGTGTGTGTGTGTGTGTGTGTGTGTGTGTGTGTGTGTGTGTGTGTGTGTGTGTTGGCTGTGTTGCTTACTAGCTAGGTGAACTAACCTTGTGCCTTAGTTTCATGCCTACCTCAAAGTATGGTTTCACAGATTAAAGCTTTATAGTGTTTTTGTTTTTTTTTTTTAAAATCACAGAATAAACACCATATGTAAAGATTTCTTGTTGTTCTGTATTTGAAACATAAGTTGATGAGCATGTATTCTTAGCTCTTGACCTCTGCCAGCCAATGTTCATGCCAGACTTAAGATCTAAAACATGGACATTACAATTATAAAATGTTAGAAATACATTGAGAACAATGTTTACGGGCATGTTACCTTGGATCATGAAATATTCTATTAAAACCAAATTGGGTTGAGTGTGGCTCAGGTCAAAGGAAACAAAATAAAAATTAAGTTTTGAGTATTAGTGAATATACACAAATGGAGAGTTATATGTACAGGTGATAAGTCCTATCACCCAGTAGGTTGGTCCAGTAATTCTGGATCTAATTGTGTAGCAGTTATGATCTGTGACATTCAGTTTAACTGTCAAATTGTAAGACACCTTTTAAACATATTTTATTTGATGTGCCTACATCTTTTCCCTTGATTTGTAAAATGTCATCATGCTCAAGTACTTATGAAAATGATTATAAAGCTTTATTAATCCATATACATCAATACAAAAGCACTGTACTTTAAGATACTTTAACAATTCACAGAGCATGTATGTTAAACATTTAAGTATTTTCCTTTACATTCTGTTGTAGTTCCGGTGGTATCATTGCATCGGGGACAGTTTTATGTCCTGAAACAAGCTCTTGCTATGTACATTGCCCAGGCTTGACCTCCAACTAAAGTCCCTCTAGTCTCAGCTTCTAGAACACAGCCTTGCCTAGCCTGCTGGTAGCTTTTAAGATTTATTTTTGTTTTATGTATGAGTCTTTTGCCTGTATGTATGTGTATCACATGTGTGCATGGATCCCCTGGAATGGGGTTACAGATAGTTTTGAGCCACCATATGGGTGTAGGGAACCAAACCTGGGTAACCCACAAAACCGACAAGTGCTCCAGCCCTGCCCCCAGGTCTTTATGTGATAGAGGTTAATAAGGTCCTGGTTTACCCACTGCTATCAGTTTACTATAATAGAGCCCACCTTTATTTTTCTAGACTGACTGCTTGTAGTGATTCAAGATACAGTGTATCTTGGTGGAGGAATGGCCCTTGTACATTTGAAGAGGTGTATTCTGCTATGAAGCATACTCTTGTCTATCAGATCCAGTTGTTGGTGGTCAGTTCTTGTCACTCATTTCCTGTGTGTACTGGTTCTCTAAGAAAAGCATGTGACGTGTTTTGTGTATTATTTGCTCTCTTGTGGAGGGAACTGAAGCTAGGGCTTCATACATTCTAGGCAAGAACCTTGCCATTACATCTTGGTGAGGTAGACATTTCGTTGGGGATGGCGTCTGCTCCTATGTTATTCTGGCTTTCTGTAACATTATTACGTGGTCTGTCCTTTACCTTCAACTTTTACATTATTTGAGTTGTGTTTTCTAAAAACAGCACATAGTTGAGCAGTGTTTTTCCTGGACTCTGTCTTTTTATAAATCTTTTTATATCATTTGCATTTAATGTGATTATATGTAGATTTAGTTCTACCATCTCATGCAATGCTGGTTTTGAGCCTGTTTTTCTTTCTTTTAGGTCACTTGAGCATCCTTTAATATTTCATGTTGATCTTAAATAGATGTGTCGCTCTGTATAGATTCTTGTGGTTGATCTAACAAGTGTGTCTACCCTCCAGGTCATGTACATCCACAGCTATGAATATTGCCCAGGACTTTGATGTATAGCATTGTATTGTAACATTGAAAGGCTGGACATCTTTGCTAGAATGAGGTTTTTGGTTTTTTTTTTTTTGGGGGGGGGGGTTCGAGACAGGGTTTCTCTGTGTAGAGAGTTTTCTTTTTCTTTTTTTGTTTTTGTTTTGTTTTGTTTTTGGGTTTTTTTTTTTTTTTGAGACAGGGTTTCTCTGTGTAGCTCTGGCTGTCCTGGAACTCACTCTGTAGACCAGGCTGGCCTCGAACTCAGAAATTCACCTGCCTCTGCCTCCCAAGTGCTGGAATTAAAGGCGTGCACCACCACACCCGGCTGAGTTTTATTTCTTAACTATCTAAAAGTGAACATTTTCTTTTTTCAACAACTATACTCTGACCTGTTGCCAATTTTCCATATAAGAACTGCAAATGCTCTGGTGTAGGAAGCTCAGCTTCTGGAGTTGAGGGGATTTCAAAGTCAGAGGAGCTCTGTGAGTCTGTATGTGTGCTGCTTAGCAATGTCTTCTCAGGTAGAGACTTCCTGCCACTCAGGGTGTCTAGTTCTACAATGCAAGGGGCTCCATTTACTTCAGCTCTGCTTTTCAAATCACAGTGAGTATCTTGTGGACAAGGCGCATCCTGTTCTATCTGAGAGGCACCAATACTCTCTTTGACTTTTGGTTTGTAGACACCCTTGTTTAAAGAGGTGCTATCCCCACCACTTTTCTCTTGGGAAGATAACAAAACAGTATCACACTGGCTGTCCCAGCCTTGACTTCCTTGATCTGTTATATGGGTTGACTGAGATGAATTCTGGGAAGAGATATGGGTGGAGTCTTCAGAGTCACTGCAGAGCTTTGGTGAGTCACTGAAAAGCTTTGGTGACTGAGATCCCCCTGTCTCTATGGAGGAAGGTAGGTTTTCCAAACATTCATCTGTGATTTCATCTTTTCTTTTGAAGAATACTTCCCACTGTGGTATGTCCACATCCGGATCAGCATTTTGCTGGAGAAGTGTCTCGGGGCCCAGACCTCCCTGCAGTGAGGGTGGGGTTTCTAGCTCCTCTTCACTGTCGCTGTTGGATTCTTCACAGTCTATGAAGTTAGCCAAAGGGCTCCGCATACTCTCTGCTCTGCAGCCTCCTGGGCTTTGTCTCAGTTCAGGCTGGTCTAGGGGCAGTGCCTTCATTGAAAACACCTCGGGGTGAAGAGTTAGCTGGTAGGGAACTTTGTGCCTTAAAGGGGTTGGTAGAGGGTCATCAAAGAGATCCTCATCTTCCTCTGAAACAAAGGAAACAGGCATGTGTGTACAGAACAAGGAAGGGGAATAGCACTTACCTAGGATTTTAATCTGGAATTGTATAAAACACAGGTGCCAACCTTCAAAGAGGCTGCTGTCTGTTGTTGAGAATATAGGCCAAACTTCTCAAACCTGAGTAACCACTAGATTTCACGGGGCGACATATTTAAAAGGGATTTTATTTCTAATTACGTGTATGTGTGTATATCTGCGTATGAGCATGTGCCAGTGAATAGGTGCCCAAGAAGGCTTGCGGTGCTACATCGCTGGAGTTGGGTCAGAGGCAGTTGTGTGGATGCTGATTTAAGACTACCTGTGTGGACGACCCATGGAACATTTTAAGAACTAAAGGATATGAAGGCCTGGTTAACAAACTCGTAGAGAATGAGCTGTAAACCCACAAGTCTAGTTCCAGACCTCCCGCTCTCGAGCCCTTTTTGTGAATGTGCTATCTATCCTGAATAAGTGTAGCTACCCCCCCCCCTCCAATCAAAAACCTTCTACAGCAAATGGAGACCATCCCAGAAAACCACAACTGGACACAATGCAGAAATCAACAGGTATTGGAAAGCACAGCCCGATCAGATAACCTACATCACAGCTTCTGCAGCTATGGCTCAGGGAATATTGTGGAAGGGGGTGCAGAAAGTCTGCTGTGAAATAGTCTCTCCTAGAAACGGCTGTGTGAACAAGATGGGATGGCAGTGTCAGTTGCCATGCTAACAACAGACAACTAATGACTACTAGGAAGGATAATTAGCCTCTCCAGAGATGAGCCAGCCTCCATATTATCCAATGCAAAGTTGTCAACCCTGACACCATATCTATGAACAACATCAAGTTTTATTTCTATATATTTGTGTATAGTTGGGTATGTGTAATAATAGGCTGTCAACTTGAGTGGGATATGGGAATGGCTGGAGAAAGGAGAGGGCAAGTGATGTAATTCCAATTAAAAGCATGTTTTAAAAACACAGTTTAAAACCCACTCAATAAAATCAGTGGCATGCATGGCCTAAAATACACATATTGCTTCTGTTATGTATTAAGTGTCTAGTAGATATTTCCACTAGGTTGTTTAGCACCTGTAAAGAAGTGATGTGAATTATCACTGTACTACACAGTAGTAAGGAATGATAAGCATAGGAGTCTAGAAAGAGCAGAAACAAAGGCAATAAACATGGAAAAGAAAAATCACAAAGCCGGGTGTGGTGGCACACGCCTTTAATCCCAGCACTCGGGAGGCAGAGGCAGGCGGATTTCTGAGTTCGAGGCCAGCCTGGTCTACACAGTGAGTTCCAGGACAGCCAGGGCTATACAGAGAAACCCTGTCTTGAAAAGCCAAAAAAAAAAAAAAAAAAAAAAAAGAAAAATCACAAATAGAAGTGAGCGTTAATCAAATACTTAAGCCAGTGTTTCATTCCAAACGAAATTTAAAGAGAGAGAGAGAGTCGGTAGGTGCCTAAAAAGGACAGATTTCCTTTTAAGGAAGAAGACTGCTGAGTCCAGGGCGCCTCTAAGGAAGTTGGTGGAGTCCTCACATGGGACCTGATGACTTCATAAAGCAGCAGAGGCCTCCAGCTCTCAAGGACCCTCTCTCCACTGTTTGCACCCACAAAGGGAAGGCCATGTAAGCGCAAGATGGTAGCCAACTACAAACCAGGAGAACCGCCTCACTGAAACCAACATTACCAGTCTTTTGTTCTTAGACTTCCAGAACTATAAGAAATCTGTTGGACTGGAGAGGTGGCTCAGTGGTTCAGAGCACCTGCTCTTGCAGAAGACCCAGGTTTCATTCCTAGCACCTACATGGTGGCTCACAATCACTATCCTAATCCCAAAGCCTGATGCTTTCTGACCTTCGAGGGCCCCGGGCACACGTGTACAGACACACTTGGAAGCAAGAGGCATACTCGTAAAAATATCCAAGGTAACTTAGAGTCTAAATGAGTACAAATATAAAAGCAAAATTGGAAGTCAGGGCCTGGTTCAAATCCCAGCCCTATCACTTCCTGCCAGACTTGGGGAGGGGTTTGGGGATCTAAATTCCAGTGTTCTTTTTGGCAAGGCCAGATTGGTGTCACTTGTTTGTTTACAGGTTAGACTATATCTGGAGAAGATGGAGCTTTGAGAGTTGCTTGCTCAGTAAATAAGCAATAAATAAATAAATAAATAAATAGCATCTTTCTCCAATGAGGATTCACTTATGGCATTCCACCAAAGGATGAAAATCTGAAGTTGTAACCACCAAGTGTGGCTGCTATAAGCCAACAAAGCTTTGTCCAGAATCTTAAGTTCTCATTTTTAGTCAGAGTTTATCTGTACTTAGCTACAAGCGGAAGTGCATTAGCGGAAAGGAGGAATGACAGAAGAGTTGCTTGTATATCCTCACTGCCCTGGCTGATCAGAACCAAAGACAGACAAATCTCTTCATCTGCTAATATAGCAAAAATGCCCCAGGGTGACAACACAGCTTACTTCACAGCCCACACAAGTCACAGGCATATGTCAGGAAATCCAGAGCCATTCTCACCTGAGTCAAGATGGATTGTTCTGGCTCTCTTCAATTTTCCAAGTGGTTTGTACTTTGGTTCAGCACTTTGGGAAGACCGGCATAGAGGCTTTAAACTGCCATAAATCAGAACATTTGAAAATTTTACTTTTCTACTGAGTTACTGGGGAGAGCTGATAAAGCATGCGCATTACTTATAGAGATGACAACAAAGCCATAGGGATCATGTGAACATATAGGAGACTGGGGCACTGCTTAATAAAGAGCCTGCAAAACAGTAAAGTGGGCCATGGAAGCACTTAAAGACAGCAAAGTAGATCTCAATCTCGTATGGAGGGAACTGCCTTAGCAGATTAAAGGCAGACTTGGTTGTTTGCTCTTACAATTCCAAGACAGGGTGGGTGCCCAGTGACACCCTCTAGCATCCAGAGTAGAGATGGGTGCTTCGGGCCTATTCACGGCCCTGACTCCCTCTGGGAAGAACCCCACACACTTCGTCTCCCATGTGCACAGCCTCAGGCTGAAGGCCAGGACACAGAAGTGAGACCTGAAGGGGCTGCCCCCACTGAGGAGGCTACATCCTCTTCTTTCCTTCTGCCAGGTCGCCAGAAGCCTTGAGGATCATAGCCAACATAGCAGATGATGACAGCCCTGAAGCTCCCATGCTGACACCTAACTCAGCCAGACTTCTTTCCATTTGTCATCCCTATTCCCATGTCTGTATTCCAGAATCTGCTGTTCCTGCTGCTCTCTGTCGCCATTCCATGCATTCTCTTTGGGTAACTCTCCACTCACCTACTCACCTGCCCCAGTAGAAATGCAAGATAGGAGGCTATACATTTTAATGAGCACTCCAAATGATCCTAAGTATATTCCCATTTAGATCTACAAGACAATCTTAAATCTCAGCTAGCAAACCAAGTTCTTAACCCTTGCCTTGCTGACCAGCATGTTGCTGTCTTTGGACTACCATGCTGTTTTGGCTTCTAACTCACAAATCTAAAGCTGCCGAGAGCGGTCACAAGTACCTTGTTACCAAGGTAACCACAGTCCCTGCACTAGGTTACTCTTTAAAAAAAAGACTGTTTTTATTTCTGTATTTATTCATGTATTCCATGGAGGGCAGAACAGGGCACTGGGTCCACTGGAGCTGGAGTTAGAGCTAGTTGTACACCTCTGAATGTGGGTGCTGGGAGCCAAATTTGGGGCTTCAGGAAGAGTTTTTAACCTAAGCCATTTCTCCAGCTTACCAGAATTGGCCACTAACACTTCCTTCCTTCCTTCCCCTCCTCCCACTTCCCCTCCCCCACCGTCAGAACCTACATCTCACTTTCTGGCTCTTCCTTAGTTTCCCTATGGAGCTCTGCTCTCAGACTGGTTAGCATTCTTCATGCGTTCCTGCTGATTTTGTCTTTTGGATTTCAGTTACTGCCCTCAGTGCCAACTCTAAATCTGGGCCTCCTACCTGTCTAGTCCCAAGAAAGCCCTTTTCCCAAAGTCTGGCATCTAGACAAAAGCCATAGCGTCTATCTGCTAAAAGGAAGCTTTCTTCTGATTTCTGGCACTTCTGGTTCTTCCATTAAAACACCTGGGTACTTGTTAGCAAATCAGGGTCCATGCTGGCTTCTAGCCTCCCTCAGTCTCTAGTCAACAAGTCACAGTCCCTTCCTCCCAGGTACCTGGTTCCTTTTAAAACCCTGGAAATCCCCTCACCCTCTGTCCCTTCTCTCTGCTTTCCCTAGAGACAGCCCTGCTTGTTCAGAATAAACTTTTCTTTTTTACTTAATGGAGTAGCATTTTGGATTCTTCACTGTACCTATCTCATTTGAAAGGACAACATAAACCCCATTTGTCTCCATTTAAGAACCAGGCCTTATTTTGGGAAAAAGACCTTAAGGCACTAGTTCCAGGGACAGACCATAAATTCCAGAACAAGACCATAAAACCCCTCCCAAAGAACAGCCTGGGGATAACCACAAAAATGGGGAACTACCTTATCTCAGGATAGGCCATCTGCGCTGGCCAGCCCTATTTCATCATATAGTTAAATGTTCATGACATTGGAATGCAGACCACCTGTGGACAGACCCCCACCCCCAGGACCCACCAGTGAAATTTTAAATTACCTAATCCTTCTCGGGAGGTTCCCCAGCCAGTTCCCTGTGAGAAGGCCTGCATGGAGTCATCCTTTTAGAAAATGGATGACCCCCACATGCTGGACATTTCTGCAGAATAAATGCCCTTTGCTTTTGTATACTATCTGAGTCTGGGTCTTCCTTCCTTGATTTTCAGACCCTTGCACATTCATCTCCTAGACCTCTTTCCAGAGACTGGAGCCTGTTTTCCATCTATCTAAGCCCGGTGATAACAGTCTTCCTCAGTCTCAGGGAGAATCCTGGACACCAGGATGATTTCCTTCACGCGCAACCACACACACACATGTACACACACACACACACACACACACACACACACACACACACTAATGTAACATAAAATATAAAAGTCACATAAAGTGGAACCAATAAAAGACAGCTAACTATTGCATTGCCTGTTCTCCCATTACACAGATTCCTTGACTGAACCTATAGGCTCTCTGCCAGGGGCTTCTCACAGTTATCTATAGATCCCTGAGAACTCAAAAAGTAGGCAAGAATGAATATCCATTGATTTTTTTTTTTTTTGATTCATCTGATACACTGAATATTTGTTGATTTAGTGGTTAGATATGACTGGTTCTGAAGTGATCTGGCCAAGTTCATACTGCAAGTGATTGGTAAACAGGATTCCACCTAGGACAAACTGACTGTACCCATACATTCTGCCCACTAAAAATGATAGGAAGAAATGGAAATAAAGGGAATCTCAAAGATATGCTACCACAGATGGGTTCTAGGGTCACAAGCTTTCAGACAGAGCACTCCCATGCCACCCCGCCAGCCCCATCACTAGCAACACAAGCCCCCCCCCAACCCAGAATCTACTCACACGTCCATGACCTTATCCACAGTGAGGCCAACCGGGATGACATTTGGATACGCATTCACTGGGCAGATGTAGCTCAAAAAATCTTTAATCTAGAAGGAATACAGAACACACCAGTTACCTACATGACAGGAAATGAAGTGTTAGTCTATTCACAGATCCCAACATACAGAACCAGTCTAGACACCTGTCTCTGGGTGACTGACTGGTGAAGCACCATGAAGACACAATGGCATTTCCTCGGGCTATAAGGAAAGCATTTTGTCTCATGGGGATGATATAGATACACACCTGCATGTACAGATATGTGACAGGCACGTACATGTACTGACACATGATAGGAAAGCAGACAAGGAACTATGTGGGGGAAGGGAAGGAGGAGTGAGGATCAGACGGAAAATCAGATGATAGTTTAGTCTGTTTTCTCTCCTGTGGGAACTAGATTTAACAATATAGAATGAGAACAGATGGGGACTGTTTGGGGAGAGCAAGGGGGCCAGTGAGGAGGAGGAGAGGGTCAGGAGAGGGTAATGGTGGCATATAAGAACAAGTATGAAGACCTACTTGTATGAACATTATCTGTTGTATGTGACCCCCTGGGGACACATGCAATGCCTAGGCCTCCTTCCCTAGAGTCTCCTGGCACTGGGCTATGGTGGGGGCTGGGAACTTGCACACTGGAACTTGGTTCAGGTTCCAGCTCCATAGAAAGTCCTTGAGTTCCAGATAAATGGGATCTAAAGATTCTGTCTTTTACACCATGTTGTCCATTCCTTTGTCCAAGGCCAATTGCCTACATTTACACAGCTTCTTCCATGTGAGTCAGAAAACAGCTGACTGGTTGTGGGGCCATAGACCCTGTTTCAGGACAGGAAGGTGGTCAGGAGTAGATTTAAGCACCTACCATTCTCGATTATGAGAAGGGCCAGGGTTCCTGAGTCTGCTCAACCTTAACAGGTTTTCTGTCTGGTGGCATGGTCCACTTATTCCACAATTCCTCCTTTTTGTGACCATAATACATACAAGAAGACAAGGTCTTTACACCTCTGTCCATGTACCAATAATCATTACCAAGACAACTGCATCTTGGAGATTCATTCTAATGCCTATTCTGGAGTCAAACAGCACACAGCGGAGGGGGGGGGGACACGAAACTCTTCTGCCCCTTCAATCTTAGATGGAGTCACTGACATAAGCAGCGCAGTTGATTGATACAAGAGCACTTTACATACGGAGCCCAGAGGCAGTAAGGTGCAGGTCTCTCCTAGCAGGCAACAAAGAACAGCCTGCCTATGCACGTTACTAGGGCCAGACAAAGGGCCCCTGACCATTAGTCTGAAACACAAGGCTGCTAGCAGGGCAGGTTGTGTGTACTCTGAGACTTGCAAATGGTCGGAAGTGTTCCAGGCCCAAGACTGCTCGCGCTGTCAATTCTAAACAATTCTAAACAATCATAGTTTTAAACATTCACAAGTATCTTGGGTTTTTTGTTTTGTTTTGTTTGCCATGTTGAGAATGCTAAACAGAGGGACCTTGTCAGTTCTACAACTCACGCAAAGCTCACTTAGTAAACTTGGTAAACTGGTCTAAGGCTCAGATTCTTCACTTTCATATAAACACATGTAAATTCTGGCTCCAGAACAAAGCTGATAATGACAATGCAAAGACTTCCATCCCACTGCAGAGGGGGAGAGGGATACAAAGGAATCAGTATCTACCACCAACTCAAAGGAACCAGGAAAACATCCTACCTGCACTACCTTTAGGCACTTTTCACAATTCCTAATTATACCTTTAGGGAGATATGTCAACAAAAACAATTAGCTGCCCCCACCCACCTCCTGCTGGACTTAGAGAAACCTGTGACTTCTAAAGGACTGACACAGGAAGGGCAAGCCTCTGTCAGAATGACTCAGTACTCCATAGAGATGAGGCGGCCACAGGGAGACAGGAGACAGTCAACAGAGAAACACCCTCTTTCCATCATTCAAGGTGACTGACCACCAAATACTGGCCTGAACAGTGTACATAAATACCCTCAAACCTCGTTGCAGTTATTTCTACAAGACACCATGTACAATGTGTGAAGACTGAATCATTTTCCCCAGGGGCAAGATGGGGAGGATGAAGTTACAGGGCATCTCTGGCAACAGATGCACAGCCCTGTCTTTTCAAAATTATTCTCTCTCTTTTTTTTTTTTTTTTTGTTTTGTTTTGTTTTTTTCAAGACAGGGTTTCTCTGTATAGCCCTGGCTGTCCTGGAACTCACTCTGTAGACCGGGCTGGCCTTGAACTCAGAAATCCACCT
>NC_034605.1:472504-477403 GCF_900095145.1 Mus pahari | reverse complement strand
CACACACACACACACACACACACACACACACACACACACACACACACACAATTCCTCACCAACCACAGAAAGAATAGCTGTTTATAATATGAATTAAAACAAGGACTCAGAGCATCATCCCATTTGTAGAAGCTGACGATGTACACGGCAAGGGATTCAACTTCTCAACTTCTTCTACCCCACTGCAAAGGACTCCTGTAGCCCAATAAGAAGTGACGCTGGGGCTCTGGGTAAATTGTAGTGAGCCGGCAAACACAGAAATGTGGACTGCACCAGTAAGAACCATCCTTAGACAACAGTGAAAGGAGGATTGGGGAGATAGTTCTGTCAGGAAAGGATGAGGATCTGAGTTTGGTACCCAGGATCGTGTAAAAATGGGGCACAGTAGTACACATTTGTAATCCCAGACAGCCTAGCATATGGTGAGCTCGCTTGGAACCAACGAGAGAAGCTGTTGCCAAAGGGCGGGATGACCTTCCTGAGGATGGCACCTGAGGCTGTCTTCTGGCCCCATTCCCACTCACCCCGCCTACATGCACATACCCAAAGCTCCCACCACCACCATTCCCTCCCCGAGTTAGGAGCTAACAGGAACTCTTACCTCACTGAAGGAGGAGTGAAAAGAGAAGCAAGCTCTGTATGAGCTCTCTCCAGTCCTGAGGGGAAAGCAGAACACAAGAGGACACTGAGCAAAACTAAATGGGGCCCAGGCTTGAACTTCTGAGTAGACCGCTCTGGGAAGCTTGGCGGCTTCAGTAACTGCTGCTTGGACAGAAGTCAACTTCTTCAGATGCAGAAACCTGCTGCAGACATTCTAAAGAGCCCAAATCAAGGAGGTCTGGCTAAGGTCTTAGGGCCACTGTGGGGATGCTGCTACTGTACCAGGTGCTTTATTTTCTCCGATACCAGTCTGTGTTACAGAGCAAAGCCTTCAGATGCCTTCAGAGTCCAGCCATCTTGTCTCACAGAGGAAGCCCCTGGCTATACCAGCCAATGTACTACCATAGTTTGGAAGAAAGACCCCTCTACTTTAGGTCATGTTTAAGTGAAAAGGGTATTTCCACAATTCTAGCACATCCTTTCCTTGGGCTTCTGCTGATGTGTGTGTAAACCACACTCAGTTCAACACCTCACCTCTAGTTTCAGAAGACCAGGGCGCTGCACTTACCTAACGATCACGTTGGTTTTTCTGGTCCTCTCTCCAAACCACATGGTAGATGGCTTGATGCTGATTATGTGGAGTGCAGTTTTGTTTTGGGAAGTTATACCACAGGGTAGTTTATTCCACTGGAAACACTCTTCTGCCTGAAAGCAAAACAAACAAACAAACAAACAACCCCCAAGCACATTTGCTTTAACTTGCAGTTACATATTTTTAACAAGGCTTCTGTAGAAAGAATCTTAGAAGCACTTGCAGATGAGGTTTTGGACGTTAAAAAAATGAAGACACAAGAAAAGCAGGTCAGTTACCTGGGAGCTTGCATACAGAACACAGGACCTGAACGCTTCACCATAGTCCATATGAGGAAAGAGAAGCAGAACGCTGGAGAATAGATTTGAAGTAAGAGAATCCTTAGGCTCCTCTAGGAGGCGCATGGCAGTAAGGTCATGAGTTTGAGCCCAGCCTAGACTACAGCAACCTGACCCTGTCTAGAGTGAAGACTCTCAAGAAAGAAAATCAAAAGCAAGCTACTCAGAAAGAAAATCAAAAGCAAGCTACTCAGAAAGAAAATCAAAAGCAAGCTACTCTTTGGGCTGGGTAAGGTGGCACATGACTGGATGAAAAAATAAGTAAATAAAAAGGAAAGCAAAGACTGGTCCCAGGTATGTGGGAGAGCAGAGTCAGGGGCAGGGACATCCTGGAGAGTCCAGGACATGATCAGACTAAGCTGGGCCACAAGGGGGAGAGGGGAAGGGAATCAAATGGGGAGAGAACAGGAGAACCAGGTGCAGCAGCCAGGATGGATCAAACAGGAAGAGCAGCCCAGGCTGCTCTCTGGGCTGCAGAGTTGAGGGTGGGGGGTGGATATGCCAGCCAGGGGGCCCTGTAACAGGAAGGGGCTGAGCGATGTTGGGAGAACCTGGCTGCCAGGTCCAATTTGATAACGTTAAATAGGCATCTCAGCCAGTTGTCCTGGGTTTGAAACCCAACTGTGACTTGAGAAACAAAGGCAGGAGGATAGAAAGTTTTAGCCTAGCCTATGCTCCAATGGCCTGAATAGCCCCAGACCTCTCAGTTTACATTTTAGCTGCATTCTTTTAGCCATCTGAGAGTCTACTGGATGAGTAGCTCCACAGGATTAAATACATGCATGCATGTTAGAATATGTAGCCTACCTATCACTAGGAGTAATTTCTAATAAAAGATCTCTTTTTATTTATACTTATGTGTGTGTGCTCCTATGTATGCATATATGTGTATGGGTGCTCAAGGAAGCCAGAAGAGGGCATTAAATCCCTGGAGGTGGATTCATTGGCAGTTGTGAACTGGGAAGCAAACCCAGGTCCTCTGAGAAAGCAATGGGAGCTCTTAACCACTGAGCCATCTGGCCCTTCTGAGGCCCTTCTCTTACAAAGGCTTCTGTCAGGGCATGGATGAAGCAAGGCTGCCATCTCAAGAGAGTGCTACGTATGTAATCTCGTGTTGCTGAGGCAGTTTCCATTTTAGGGGAACATTGTGACAGGCTCATTTGTCTTTGAAGGTGACTAGGCTAACTGTCTTAATTAAATCTCAAAGACTCTAGCTGGGAAGAGGCTACAAATCAAAGGGAGGAGGAGAGAGGCAGAAGAACTGGGAGTAAATGTAATTAAAAATACATTGTATACACACATGAAAATGTAGGGGAAAGGCATTATCAACAGAGGAAAAAATATCAAAGGCAAATTCAAAAGGCAGTCTGGCACTCAGTAACTCGAGAGGCTATGGGAGAATTACAAAGAAATTACCAGCGAGCAGCCAAGTCTGAAGTGCTTAGGAATTGCACCAATAAGGCAACGCCTTTGAAGTTGGAAGGAGGTTATGTCTAGACATGTATTTTAAGCAAGAAGGAGAAAAATATAGTTTATAAGCATGCACATTTGTTGAGTCTCAGCGACAACCCACTATGAATACATTTGCTTAAATGATAAGCTGGACAGGGCACACACTGGCTTCCACTGTAATACCTCCGTCCATAGACCAGGGCGGCTCTCAGACCTCATCAGAGAAGCTTCTCTGTGCAGTGTCATGTAGACATGACTAAAGTGCTGCACACTTGCAGCAACTGTGGTTCTCGGCACAAGAGCAAGCCAGACAACACTTAAACACAGAGGGAGAAGTGCCCACGAGCCCCGACTCCTGAGACGCCATGAAAAGTCAATGGCTTGCTTCTGGGAGAGAGAGAGTCAGTTTTCCTTAAGGGTGAGGTTTCTGGCAGGTCAACTGCACTCCAGTGGGTGGCCCCACACCCAGGAATATATGGGGAGCGCAAACTGAACTGTATGGGACAGTAAAACCAACAACTAAAACAGGGGTCAGTAGGGAGATGGGGGTGGGTCTGCGAGGAACTGGGGAGGAGTAGAGGGTAAATATGACCAAAAACCATTGTGTAACAGTCTTAAAGAACTAATCATTTGCTTAAATTATAAGATAGCATGATTGCTAACTTCATTATAAGTAAATTTCCATTCTCATGCTGAAGAATCGATTTTATGTTAAAAAAAAAAAAAAAATCCAAGAACTGGTGCCTGTTCCTCACTCTGAAGCCCATGACCTTGGCATGCAGATGTGCGGAGCGCATGACTCTGACTGACAGTCTAGATCACAAAAAGGCTTGGAAGAGTATCTCTGGGCTGCCTTCTTGCTGTCAATCTCGCAGTGTGTCCCCAGTACCTTTGGGTGGCGGCAGGCGTGGATCTGGGTGTTTCTGTCCGTTGTGAGATGGTGCAGGATATCAGGCATGTTTTTAAACATGTCCAACTTATCCACATGAACCTGTGCATGACAGCAGAGGAAAGCACGTTGTCTGAAATGCGTTCCTAAGAATAAATAGTTCTGAGGTCATTAGTCAGGGGGACTGTCCCGAGTGAAGAAGTCTTCAATTTTCTGTTGCAATTCAGTTCTGGACTATTTCAGTGTGTGGTAGTATCCTGCCAGGATGTCACTAGGAAAAGGGGTAGGGATGGGGAGACGGAGCAGCCAGAAAGGTCTGCCTTGCAAGCATAAGGAATTAAGTTTGAACCCCATCTGGTTGTGTTAATACTGTCCTTCAAGAATCACTTGGTTCGTGCTGATTATGCATCTACTGGATGTCAAACTCAGTTCTAAACCCTAGTAACATATATAGTAGAGAACAAGGAAGACAGTAGCAGTCAAGAATCACCTACTGGGCTAGCGAGACAGCTCAACGGGTAGAGAGAAGTGTGTTCAGCCCGGTGATGTGAATTCAAGGCCCAGAACCCACCCACATAAAGGAGGAAGGAGACAAACACTATTACGATGTTGTCCTCTGACCTCTACAAGCACTCTGGTGTGCATGTCACCCCCAACAAAGTACAGCCTATTGTAATGGCATGCTACATGCCACACAGGACAGCAGGACCTGGACTGTCCTGTCTCATGAAACTTAACTGTTCGAGGAGAGAAAGATGTAGGAAAAAAAAAAACAAAAAAGAAAAACCCCTCAAATCTGGCTGCCCCTAAGAAGTTTATGGCTTATAACAATTTAAAGTATTAAAACCAATTATGTCAGCTTGACTAAAAGCTTGTCTTCTGGTTCTTTCAAAGTAAATGATATTAAGCTGAAACTGATACTAGGATTATGAAACAAAATTAAAATAATAGCATTCTATGTTCGGTGAGACCAGCAAGCACACGAAGTCATGTCCACATTCTATGTTCTGTGAGACCAGCAAGCACAC
>NC_034605.1:465617-471418 GCF_900095145.1 Mus pahari | reverse complement strand
GGGGGAGAGGGAGACGGAGCAGCCACAAAAGACTCTGCCTTGCAAGCATAAGGAATGAAGTTTGACCCTCAGAATCCTTGCCAAAAAAAAAATCTGTCTATGGTGGCCTGCACTCTATGGTGGCCTGTGCTTGTGATCCCAAGGGAGGTGGTGAGAGGTGGACCCCTGGTCCTCACTTGCCAGCCAGGCAACCTGCTAAATCCCAGGTCAATAAGAAACTCTGTCTTAAAAAAATATATTAACTTTTGGTCTCTAACACATACAGTCACATGCACATTATTTACACACACACACAGAGCATAGATACAAACGTACAGAGAAAACTTAAAAGTTAAGCCAGGTATAGTGACAGGACTATAACCCAGCATTTGGAAGATCATGGGTTTGAGGTCAGTGTGGCTACTGAGTGGGTTTTCAGACCAGCCTGGGCCATGCACTACTCCCCTCAGAAAAAGATGAAATAAAGAAGTAACGGTGACCGCGACTTCCCAGACTTTCTACAAAAAAGAGGACGGAGGCGGAGTGAGCAGCACGAGAGGATCCTCACAGGCATGTCTGCAAAGGCGGCCGCAGATTATTCCTGCGCTACCTCAGCTGTAAACATCACTGTTTTCTCCTTGTGAACGCCTGATCTAGAACTGTCCCCATCTCTGGCAAAGGGACTTAAGGAAACTCTGGGATCACCACTAAATGCCTCTCCCTAAAGCCCTCCTCTGCCCTTGGCTTCTTTCTCCTGGGGTTCAGAGAGGTGATTACTACTCTTTAGACACCCCTAGAATTACACCACAAGTTTAGGGGAGGCAAATGCCACCTTTATAAATTACAGAGACAAGGCGTGAAAAAAGAATTTTAAAGGCAAATAATTCAGATAAGTGTATGTTTGTGTGTGTGTGTGTGTGTGTGTGAGAGAGAGAGAGAGAGAGAGAGAGAGAGAGAGAGAGAGAGAGAGAGAGAGGTGTGAATATCATCACTACTGAGATTTTAATTTTAAAGGACAATACTGCTAATACCTTAACTGTATGCAATACATCCAGATATTACTTGGTTCAAATTTACTTTTGATACTGGTCACAAATCATTATATTTATTTCATAACCCACACTTTGGAAAAAAAAATACTTTGTCTCTGGGGCCCTGAAGACTCTTCTGTCCTTTGTGGGCTATGACATCCTTTTGTGCGGACACGCCCCTACAAGGATGAGAAGAGTTCTGAGGGGCCAGCCTCTGCTGCAGCTGTGTCTCAGCAAGCTGCTCCCACATATCCCTGGTTTCAGTGATTTGGGGGAGGGAAGAGGAAGGGATGAGAAGGGCCTGGAAAAGAACTGGTACCTGGACTCCCAGCTCCTCACTTAGGTTGGTGAATAAATACTCATAGCCATAAGCTGCTTTACAGTTCAGCCACACGACGTGGTGTGGACTCCTGGTGACCCAGCTCCGAACCAGCTCCAAAATCCCCCTCAAGCACTGCTCCTAGATAGCAACGAAATTTGATACTGTGAAGAAACTCACAGAACCTTTTTCCTCCGTGACATTCAGAAGTAATCACACCCAAGGGGACAACTACACCCTCCCAATAAGACAGTGGCCACACCCCAGCTCACCACTCTAGGCGGAACTGTCACCCCAGGCAGACCATCACCCCAGCAATACTCATAACCCCAGGCAGACCATCACCCCAAGAAGACTTATAACCCCAGGCAGACCAACACCCCAGGGAAACATACACGACTTGGGATCTGATAAAACCTTGGGTCACAGAAGGTAGTGTCTAAATACACACTGTGGATGTCTTTTACTCTGAGAAGAAAAAAAAAAAATAGTGTTAGCCATTTCGTGGGACATAATTGTGTATAAAATGAGATAGACCTTCAGTTATTTTTGAAGGTGTTCCATTTCATTTGCAAACATTTTGTTCATCAACTTTACTGAAAAACTATTTCCATACAATAAAGTACAATACTATAAAAAGATTTTTGGACCAGAGAAATATTGGTAGGTAAAAACAACTTTCACCTTTCACCATGCCTGACAGCCTCAGGACCCAGTTGGTGAAAGAACTTACTCCTACAAATTATACACATACACACACACACACACACACACACACACACACACACACACACAAACACACACATACACACTCGCGCACGCACACACACACACACACACACACACACACACACGAGCACCCACGCACAAATAAATAAAATGTAAAAATATTGACTTCTGGACACCTGATCCAGTGACTTACATTGATTTATGTCTCCATCATTCCATTCCAATCAGTGTACAGAACACTGCATGACCTCATTTTAAAGAGGGGAATTTGCGCTACTATTACAATTTTTATTCTTTAAAGATGGGACACACTTTGTAGTCCTGGTTGTCCTGGAACTCAGACTGACCTGGAACTCAGCGATTCGTCTGCCTGCCTCGGCCTCTCAAGTGCTGGGATTAAAGGTGTGTGCCACCACCTCCAGTTTCACTACAACCTTTAAAATCAAATTGATATCTAATCCGACAAAAGCTTGGAATGATGGGGACTGTGTGCATACGCACCCACACACATTTATTCAACTCAAGATACACAGCCAAGAGTTACAGACGGTGCTATACCTGCCCCCAGAGTGCAGAAGCTCCATTCTGGAAGCTTCTCCTTTTGCCAGTCTGAAGTCTCCTGTGTATAAGACAGTGCCATTACTGCCCTGAAATAAAAACCTGAAAAATAAGTAAATCTCAATGACTTCCAAATTACAAAGTCCCAAGAAAGCAAGCAAAGGCTAAAATTGCAGCAAAGGCCTCCTGTCCAACACATCCCTTCCAGTGTGGAGCTAAGCCCGAGTAATGCCACCTTTCCCCATGAATAGCAAAAGATAAATACAATAAACAGCAGGATGGGCGAGCACTAGGTGTAGCCTGTAATAGTCTAACACTTCATACACTCAGATCATTCCATTCCAGGGAGAGAGACATGCCCATGAGAAGACGGGCCAAAGTCACAGGGGAAATATCAATTAAAGGCATCCACACTCCATATGGCCTCCATCTCAGTTTCCTGAGCTCAATTTTGAAATAAAGATTAAAGGCACTGCCAGGAAAAGAGTATCTATCTCTGTTCACATAATACCTTTAAATCCTAAAAAGCTATTTCTACAATTATGATATGTATATATAGAGAGAAACAAACAGAAGCAGATGGCCCCTTACATAACTGATCCCGGGCAGTGACCAGCTGGTAAGAGAGTCACAACAACCTCTTCCTTCTAAAAACAAAACAAAGCAGGAGCGGAAGTTATCATTAGGAGCTGGCTGCATTCACGACATATCACAAGAACACATCTCTTTCTTACTCCCTCGTGATCCAAACCCCAGAGAAAGTGGAACCCTTGTTTACTTCCTTAACAGAGCTATACCTGGACCACTAGGTATACACTATTGTATTTCTAGGTATACACTCAGGAGAATGCCCACACAGACATCTGTTTACAGATGTCCACTGCATGATTACCCACACCAGCCCCAAAGCAGAAACACTTCAAAATGTCTAGCAGCCAATAAACAGATAAACAGCATGAGCTTTATCCACACCACGCAATACCATTTGGCCATAAAGATAAATCTATACAAGTATGCCACCCATATACATGGATGCCTCTTGAAAAACACACAAAGAAGTCACATGGTGGAGAATAATTCCATAGATAGGCAAGTCCAAAAAGACAGAGAGGAAATGGTAGTTACCAGGAGCTGGGACAGGAGGGGTGGGAATGCTCGGATTAGGTCCAGGGCTCCTGAGTGATGAGAATACTCTAAAATTGACTGTGGTGCTGTAGAGATAGCTCTAAATGTACTGAAGCCATCAAGACTTCAAATGGGTGAACTGTGTGATGATAAATACTGCAATAGCGCTATTATTGACTAGGGGAGTATACAGAGTCTGGTCCTAGTCACCCTGTACTGTTCCTTTAGGACAGAGCCTGCTGGGCACCACTGACTCTCCAGCTCTCCAAGAAGGGGACAGAGCTCTGTCTGCAACAGTTCACTTCCCAGTAATAACCCCTCACCCTCCGCTCCCACTACCCATCCTGCAGGCCCTTTCCACAGGGGTCTCCCAGCTGGGACAGGACATACACTGCACAAAAGCCAGGCTCAGGACAAGGTATGTAACCACTGGCACAAGGCTGCTCCCAAGAGTTTGCCTTACCACTCACTGCTGGGCTTGGAGGAACCATCTAAAGGTGACAAGGCCAATAAAAACATCCCTCCCAAGTCACAAAGATTCAGGCCTGTTCCCCTGCCTGTCTGCCTGTCTGCCTGTCTGCCTGTCCTCCCTCCCTCCCTCCCTCCCTCCCTCCCTCCCTCCCCTCCTTCCTCTCGCCTTCCCTCCTTGTTTCATATTTCATCCCCACTCCCTATTAAACCTGGCTCTACCAGGATGAAATTCTGAAGAATACTTGTGACCTTCTCCTAAGGAGAAACATCTAAAAGGCCACCTCTCTTCTGATCACGGTCACAAGCATGAGTTACCCTCAGTGTTCCACACAGTAAAGCCACAGATGATGGTGCTATAACAGACTACAGAGTAAATGCTAAAGTCAGTTGACAGAAAACAGAAAGATCCCTTTTACACTTCAGTGTAAATGTCCAGGGGGTTTGCCTTATTTTGTTTAAGGTAGATCCACAGTCTTATTTACTATTAAAACAATACATTCAAAAAGTACTAGTGTGGGGCTAAAGAGATGGCTCAGTGGTTAAGAGCATTGACTGCTCTTCTAAAGGTCCTGAGTTCAATTCTCAGCAACCACATGGTGGCTCACAACTATCTGAAATGGGGTCTGATGCCCTCTTCTGGTGTGTCTGAAGACAGTGTACTCACATGCATAAAATAAATCTTTTTTTAAAAAGTACTAGTACGGGCTGGTGAGATGGTTCAGTGGGTAAGAGCACCCGACTGCTCTTCCGAAGGTCTGGAGTTCAAATCCCAGCAACCACATGGTGGCTCACAACCATCCGTAACAAGATCTGACTCCCTCTTCTGGAGTGTCTGAAGCCAGGCTACAGTGTACTTACATATAAATAAATAAATAAATCTTTAAAGACAAAACAAAAAATATTAAAAAAAAAAAGTACTAGTACTAAATTTAAAGTTGAAAAATAAATTTTATTGACTTGGGCAGAGACTTTATTTATTAAAGATTTATTTATTTAATGTATGAGTATCTGCAAGTACATCCGTGTGCCGGAAGAGGGCCCCAGATCTCATAATAGATGGTTGTGTGCCATCATGTGGTTGCTGGGAATTGAACTCAGGACCTCTGGAAGAGCAGCCAGTGAGTGCTCTTAACCACTGAGCCAACTCTTCAGCCCAAGACTTTATTTTAAAATAAGGAAATTATTTTAGAAGGAGATAACCATTATATTTGAATTTGCTTCAAGAAACATTAACTAACCACTACTTTATATCTGAGATATAAGAAACTGAATGTGACAGTGACTTTGTATACTATTAACAAATAGCATTCTCATCATGAGCATGTAAAACTAAAAAAAAAAAAAAAAAGGCAAAAAATTAAAAAATAAATATATAAATATACCATGTTTAATCCTTCTAATGTTGGAAATAATTATAGCACTCTATGACTGAATGTCTCTGTCCCCTGAAGCCTGGAGGTTGAAATAGTAACCCCTGGGAGGTTGATTAAGAAGCTGTTGATTGGTGATTAGTTCTTTTTTTTTTTTTGGTTTTTCAAGACAGGGTTTCTCTGTATAGCCCTGGCTGTCCTGGAACTCACTTTGTAGAC
>NC_034605.1:464874-465552 GCF_900095145.1 Mus pahari | reverse complement strand
ACTCACTTTGTAGACCAGGCTGGCCTTGAACTCAGAAATCCGCCTGCCTCTGCCTTCCGAGTGCTGGGATTAAAGGCGTGTGCCACCACGCCCGGCTAGTGATTAGTTCTTAAAGTTAACTCCCCAGTAAAGAGAGTAGTGTTCTCTACTGTTTAGTTCCCCTTAACTGTTTCACTTTTCCCACTGTGTGAAGATACCAGGAAATGATAGCTAAGAACACACAGTGAGAGACAGTGAGAGAACCCCAGGCCACTGTCAGAGAACCCCAGCTCATACTGAGAGAACCCCAGGCCACTGTCAGAGAACCCCAGCTCATATTGAGAGAACCCAATACATAGGGATCAAAACATTCGCAAATGTTGTAGTTATTTTTTCTAAAATGTACTTCACTCATAAATCATTCCTTATGAATAAACAAGCAGTCTAAATTAGAGAGTTAACACTTTAACATTTTAACACTAAGAAGAAAATACAAAGTATTTATTATACAATTACCTCACCCGATGCCTCATCAACTAAAGATATCTGCGTAGGAGTTTCAATTTCAATTGCTATCTGAAAGAGAGTGAGTGGAGAAGCACTGCTGATTCCATGTATACACTCTGATTCCATGTATACACTCTGATTCCATGTATACACTCTGATTCCATGTATACACTCTGATTCCATGTATACACT
>NC_034605.1:439074-464759 GCF_900095145.1 Mus pahari | reverse complement strand
CTGATTCCATGTATACACTCTGATTCCATGTATACACTCTGATTCCATGTATACACTCTGATTCCATGTATACACTCTGATTCCATGTATACACTGAGTTCATGTATATACACTCTGATTCCATGTATACACTGAGTTCATGTATATACACTCTGATTCCATGTATACACTCTGAGTTCATGTATATACACTCTGATTCCATGTACATAGCCTGAGTTCATGTATATACTCCGACTTTATATATACAGTCTGATTCCATGTATACAGTCTGATTCCATGTATACACTCTGAGTTCATGTATATACTCTAATTCCATGAATACAGTCTGAGTTCATGTATACACTCTGAGTTCATGTATACATTTTAATTTAATGTATACATCCTGATTTCATATAGCCATTTCTGATTTCAGTATAATTAACAGTTAAAATGCTATAACAAGACACACATTGATTACAATGGGATTACAGCTCAGTGTTGGAGCACTTAGCATGCACAAGGCCATAGGTTCCAGGTTCAGCACACACACAAAGAGCGCACATATACTCAGTACTCATACACACTTAGCACATATACTTGGTACACATACACACTCAGCACACATACTCAGCATACACATCCAGTGAGTTGCATACAAACACATAATCAGTATACACATACACACGCACTAGCAACATATCACACTTACAGATGAAAAGCATCTCGTTCATGATGCACCATGAAACCACCCGGGCTTGAGACTGGTTTTGAGGAGATTTTTGATAACTTTAATTTTCTCTTTGTCCATTTGCATGAATATGTGTGTGGTGACACACATGGGCATGTTAAGAACTCTGCCACTGAGCTAAAGCACCAGTACTAGCTAGAACTCCTGGGTGTGTACATGTTCCTGTGCGTGTGTCTGTGCTATGGAAGCCAGTGGTTGGTGTCAGGTGTCTTTCTCGATGATCTTTTTCTTCACTAAACCTGGTGCTGGCCAGTGAACACCAGGAATCCTCCTGTCTCCAGTCCCCCAGTGCTGGGGTTACAGGCATTTATGCACTTCCCCAGCCAGGGGCCAATGTAAGTGTAATTCACATGCAGGGTCAGAGCAGGCAATTGGCATCAAGGCTGGAGGGAGACTCTGACATGGGCTGGCGGCTCTCCCATACTCTAGATGTCTGAATTCCAGCTTGTGTCTGGTCTTCCTCACTCCTTGACTGCCCCAGACAGATTAACTTATGGCAACTACAGACCCAATCCCAGAGGCAAAGGAAGAGCAGCCTAGCTGCCGTGACAGGAACGGACAGACATCCTTCAGTTGGCAGATGGGATATGGAGACCAAACATGCATGATGAAATGCTCCTCCTAGCACAAGATCCTCTGGGGGCAGCACCCAAGCAGAATGAGGGGGGCTGGTGTGGCTTTAGAGACAGGTGTTGGCACCTGGATTTTGTTGAAACATAATGTCCACATATACTTATTGGATAAAGAATCACCTTTGGTTTGTGTGTGTCATGATCAAATCCAGTTATCAGAATTTCACCTCCTTACCGAGTCATCCTTTGGACTCTATTATCACAGACTGTTGTAGACTCAGTCTACAGAAAGTCATTTTGTCTTTTCTTTTTAAAAGACTGTTTCTATTTAATCAGTGACTGTGCAGCGGAGGGGCCCGTGAGCATGTAGAGGTCAAAGCTGGAGTCTGTTCTCTCCTACTATATGGAGCCCCGAGATCAAACGCAGGTCATCAGGCTTGCTGGCAAGAGGCTTTACCCACTGAGCCATAGTACAGGCTCCTGTCTTGTTTTGGTAGCACTGGGGATCAGACAGCCAAGGCTCGTGTGCACCGCCTCTGAGCTGCACACCTGGCCTCTGTGGTAAAGGAGTGGGCTCGGGCTTGCTTGCTTGCTTGCTTTGATCTTGCTTTTTTTTTTCAGAGGCAGGCCAGATGTGGGGCAGAGGGGACAGAAGAGGAGGGACTTATGCTGTCATCTGTCAGACTCAGCAAGATGATACCCGTCATGCAGACTTTTAGCAAGTCCTAACTGTAATTCCTCTCCGGTGGAGCAGCAGACAGATGGATTGCAGCAGTCAGTACATTAGGAATCAGAGGCATTTTGTTGAGGGAATCCATGTTCATCCATGTTCATACCCTCTTGAAACAGCAAATAACATCCTCCTCAGATCTTACAGGGCTGGTTTTTGTAGTTTGTACTTTGTTTGTTGTGGCCTTAGGTTCTATTCTATATGATGGGAAAACAGCTACTGTGGCACTTTGGACTTCTGTTTGGTATATGTTCTTCCTTCCCTTTCTTTCATTTTTCCTCTTTCTTTTTAAAATCAATCCTTTTGCTTTATCTATATCTAGATTAGCATTGGGTCTTCCTTTGGGCTTTCTTAAAGTTTTTTTAGCCTCAACTGAGACATCTGTTCCTATCTAACGTAGTAAGGATCATAACAGGGCTTTTCCTGTCACGTTTGCATTTTATATGTTGTAGCAATTTTCTTCTGACTACTTGCTGGAGGAGAGATCTATTTCATTTTTCCACAATAAAAAGTTATTGATTCTAGACCAGGCATGGTGGCACACACAGGTCCTCTGGAAGTGCTCTTGACCACTGAACCATCTCTCAGCCCCTACCCTTTTTATTATAACCTTTAAAATATGTTTCTTCTTCCTGAGTTAACCTGTGATTTAAAAAAACTATAATAAAGCACATCTTGTTTGCACTTTAACGAATCTCTGCTAGGCAGTCCCCAAGAGTAAATTAAGTGTTTAAGACTTAAATCACACTCTTGAGGAACAAGTATCGAAAACCTGCTACCTCCTAAACTGCTGAGTCACACCGCAGTCACTATTCTAATTCATGATGAATTCACATGCATGAAGAAAGGGGGTTTGAATAATTCCAATGATTTTTCAAAAGATGCCTCTAAAAATACTCCCCAGGTATACAACAAAGGGGTGCTATTCAAAAATTACAGCTTTTTGAATTACAGTTGACTTACAATTCGGTTTTCCCAAAATCTGTACTTCGGGCTAGTTAACAACAGCTCCTTGGTGACCGGGGAACAGTACAGGAAGACCTTCAAGCTGAAAGCAAAACACAGGAACAGAGGGGGAAAGCTGTCTCAGCACAATTCAAAACAAGCCACTGTGCTGAGTCTGCAATGCACTGTGCAGAATGTCATTTTTCTCTAGCGAATCACAATCAGTTGACAACAACCTGACAGTGGCTCCCAACACACCTGCCATGATTTGGAAATAAAATCCCCTTCAAACCCCAGTGCTAAGGCTTGGGTCTCCAGTGCAATGTTCAGAAAGAAGTGGAGCTTTGGAGGTACATGAGGCCTCTGACCTAATCCATACATTAATCCTGTGATTCGGCCATGACCTGACAGCATTCTGGAGGTGGAATGAACATCACTGTCTCTGGTCCCTCCCGTCTCTGGCTTTCAGCTTCATGTCTGCAGGAGGTGAGCAGTTTCCATCTGCCTCGTCCATCGCTAGGCTCCCACCTCACCAGGGGCCTAAGAGCAATGGGACCAGCCAACCACAGCCTGGTTGTGGCAAAGTAAATCTCCTTTTTAGATTGTTTTCCTAAGGTGCTTTGCCACAGTGACAGCAAGCTGCCTAGCACAGTACCAGTATAGCATCAACTATTTCTCTCAGCCCTGACCATGGTTCAGAAACAGGGAACACGTAGGGTCCTTCCGCTTCCTAAGAATACCACCACTTATCTTATGTCGTGCTGGTAAGCACACATATGTACTGGGGGCTGGAAGTGTAGCATCAGAAGAAAGTAAAAATGAACAATGTTTATATGAGTTCAGGTACATCTAGAAAGGATACCACCAAATGCTAATCTGCTTCTAGAGAACAGGAAAGGGGTGTTGACAACAGAAAATTCTGCTTTTTGCTTCACGTAAATCTACTTATTTATGTATGTTAAAGAGCAAAGCCAGAGCCTTGCATAGTCTGATCAAGTACTCTACCACTGTGCTATACATCCAGTCCTTGTATTCATATTTTCAGTGAATTAATTTCATATTAAATTCTAAAAAATAATGGTATAGTTTGGAGATCAGGAATACAACCCACAGTGGATTATATTTTCACACCACTATAAACCCCATCTGTTTATATTCTTAGAAAATGGACAGCAAAATCCTCATTAAACTGTGTGTGGTAAGCACATGCTTGCAATCCAGGCATTCAGGAGGAGGCAGAAGGCTTACTGCACGTTTGAGGCAAGTTTGATTGATGTACATAAGTTCAGGAAAACAGCCAGAGCTATATGGTAAGTCTGACACACCCACATATTCCCCTAGTAACAGGAAGGGAGGGTTTATATCCCCTCATCTTGAACTAGGTGGATCTCTGTAAGTTCAGGAAATATTTTATTTTATTTTATTTTTTATTTTTTTGGTTTGAGACAGGGTAGCCCTGGCTGTAGACCAGGCTGGCCTCTAACTCATAGCGATCCACTTGCCTCTGCCTCCCATGTGCTGGGATGCAGCAGCTGTAGGATTTCTTCATCACAGAGTTTCTCCGTGTAGCAATCTCTATCCTAGAACTCGCTCTGTAGACTAGGCTGACCTCGAACTGCTTATATCTCTGCCTTCTGAGTGTTGGGATTAAAGGGATGAGCCGCTACTATCCCAGCGCGTTGCAAGAGTCTTAAAGCTTGCTCTTAGGGGAATATGCCTGCCTCCTGACTCTCGTGGGGTTTAGCTTGTATGTTTGTTTATTTCAATGCTGACTCACTATGTCATCCTAACTTGGAACTTGTAGACCAGACTGGCTCCTAATGCACAGAGTTATGTTATGTCTGTACATCTTCCTCGTGAGTACTTTCATGTTCCCCCATGTCTGTCCCAGGATGAACAGTTTTAAATCCTAAATTCTCTGTTAACAAAAACCAGCCGCATCCCAGGTTGAAGAAACCTTTCAGAGACAGACAAGCTCTAGAAGCCAGCTATTATTCTAGGCCTTGTTACTGTTATGTGTGTCTTCCCAGGTTACAGAATTATCTTCAGATAATTTCAGTCTTGCCTGTTGCCAGGCAGGCAGAAACCAGAAATTCCCACTATACACTGTCATAATTCCCCAGAGAAACTGGAGGATGGGTGTCATTTTAAGATACTCTGTTACAAGGTAATGTGTCACACAGCAATACAGAGCTGATGCATAGGCTCAGACCTGGTTAAAACCCTGGTCCTGCCACTCCCTGGTTCTGGGACACTGGGCTACTAATTTAACCTGCCTGGCTTCTTAGTTCCCTGTCTGTAAATCAGAAGTAATAAGAACACGTATTTAAAAGGTTACAAGGGGTTCTAATGAGGACACCGGCTCCAAGTAGACAGTGGTAGAATTCCTGTAGGATCATTATATCTAGGGTAAGCATTAGAATGAAATAGTTGTTTTTTCCTATACCTAGGGTGGGCATCGGAATGAAGACCTGTTTTCCAGAAGTTCTTTGACCTAGAAGAAATCACTGTGGAAAACCGTGATTGTTTTCTGTTACCTAATAGTTATTTTTCTGAAGGAAGTTTCCATCCTTTGCATGGGCATACCTGGAATGTCTTGCATTATTGAATATTGCAAACAGTGCAGTGGAAGGATAAAAGCTGCAGGGCAGGGTGCTTTCCTTCACAAAACATTTACATTCGATTGGGGGGCTTTGGTTGGAGGAACTCGTCTTACCCCCCCCAACCCCCAACCCCAAAAAGCCATTTGTGTAGTAATCAGTAAATGTGCTTCCTGAGGCTCAGCAAGGCTGGAGCTCCCTGCTGCATCAGAGCCTGATTACATTCTGGACTGTAATCCTCTTTGACTGATCCTCGACTCAAAACTCCGTCCGACAGTGAACTACTACATTCTCAACCTCTACCATGTCTGGCCCATCACAGCAGCCATCACACACCACTGAGCCACCTCTCCGGCCTAAGGATTCTTGCTAGCAGAACCTCCATTGACACCCATAAACATACACTCTTACAAAAACAAAGGTAAATCAGCCGGCAACACAGATGGATCACAGAAATACAATGTTAAGAACTAGATGGGGCTGGAGAAATAGCTCAAGTAGTTAAGATGGCTGCTCTTCCAGAAGGGCAAGGTTCAATTCCTAGCACTCACAGGGCAGTCACACACAGGTAAAACAAGCATACATGTAAAATAAAAAAATAAATAAACTTTTGAAAAATATTGAAGATGTCTTAATCTATCCAGTATATGATCCTATGTATTTAATTTTGTTTGTTTAAGGCAAGTTCTCTCTATGTAACTCAAGTTGGCCTTGAACTCACAAGTCCTCATGATTCCTCAATGTTGGGATTAGACCACCATAGCAAGCCGCCTGTTCATATTAAAATTCAAGAATAACCAAAGTTAGCTCATTGTGACAAAAACTCAAAATAGGAAATACTTCTGGGAGAAAAAGCAGGTAAGACTAAACAGGGGCCTGGGACATGGTAGTGTTCAACTTCTTATCTGTGTGGAAGCTACATAATGCTTATATAAGCTCATAATGTTTCTATAGGCTCCCTGCTAGGGTGTATGTACTGTTCTGCCTAGGAGTTATCTCCCAGTTAAGATGTCTACTTATACACAAATAAGCAGCAAAGCCAAAATTACCTGCATTCCAGCCTTCGTTTCAAGGAAGGAGCCCTTAATCCTTTCATGTGATCTACAAGGAAAAGAATTAGAAATCACAAGCATGGTTTGTTTGATTTGGGGTTTTTAGAGGATTCCTTTGCCCACAACAGCTGGGTTGCCTTTGTGAGCTTCCTTCTGTGAGAAACTACCTAAGGCTCACCACTATGAGCAAATAGATTCCCACAGGCCTTTGGCTCTTCTGCAGATGAGAAACCTTTCAGAGTAGAGAACAGGAACCACTAAAAAGGGTTAGACCCTGAGCTGATGAAAGCTGTTCAAGTCCCACATGGGTCAGGGGACGCAGGCAGGAAGATCAAGTGCTAGTATGAGAACCTAGATGGGCTGATTTGATTACACCTAGGATAGGTGAAGCTCTGCCCCACAACCTAAAGTAAGTAAATAATAAAGAAGAAAAATGGGGCCAAACTTATCGATTGGTTGTACACACACACACACACACACACACACACACACACACGAGAGTTTAGTGTGAGAAAGAAACATTTGTATGGGCATGGGGGTGTATAAAGGGAGGGAGGGAGAAGGAGAGATAGAGATAGACATATCGATCTTGGGTTCTTGCCAAATATCTCTGGGATGTAAAAAAAAAAAAAAAAAAAAAAAAAAACCTTCTAAAACACGTGCCTGTGTGAGAGAGGGGCATTTCGCTCTTACCTAATGTCTCGGGGTGTACAAATTCTGAAACGTGTTTTCCTTATTCGTGATTTGGACATGAGCTAATTAATTAAGCCTTACCAAACACACATTTCGCTGGGAGAGCAACCAGCTCTACCTCACCACAGCGTCCAGGTCAGACTGCAACCGGAGCTGGGGTTACAGAGGTGGTACAGACCTGGAGCTCAATAAAGCCAGAGGTTAAGCGCCAACTGGCACGAGGAGTGCTTCCCAGTGCCTCGCGGAGTCCCGGCCTGTTCTCCCCTCACCAGGTACCGACCTCTGCCACTGCCTCTTCAGACCCTAGCGCCCCTGAAATAGGTAACGAGAGGGGCTCACTCACCCTTGTGGCAGTGCGAAAGGAAGTAGGCACGGGCTTTCAGGTTCTCCCTGTCGAAGCGGTCAATGGAGATGGTTGGATACTCCGCCATCTGTCCCTGGAAGGAGCTCATTGCGCCCGGGAACACAAGACCAAAAGCCCACCTCGGAAACAGAAGTCCACACTGACCCTGGGCGCCACTTCCGGGAACCTGCGCACCGCCTATCCATAGGCCGGCCGAGCTCAGCCACATCCAATCAAAGGACCCTTGAGATGGGGGCGGAGCCAACGCGCATCCAATCCTGATCCAGCCTCCCAGGTCCCTTGGTTTAAATAACTGCACCAGCTGGGCACCGAGAACCAGCTGTGCGCAGTTTGTGGGTAGCGCTGGCTGGTCCTGGAGAGTCAGGTTCCTGCCAGAAAGCAAGAAAGGACCCCGAAAGTGTTTGTTGCACAATGCAGATCTGCCCGCATCTGTGGAGGAACCAAGGCAGGAAACGAAACACAGCTGAGAATGCAGGCCAGAGAGCTTCCCTTTTCTTAACCATATTCCCTCGCATTTCCACAGATCTATTGAAGATCGAGTTCTTTTCAGGTTTTTTAAATTTTTCTCCCGGGCTGGTGAGATGGCTCAGTGGGTAAGAGCACCCGACTGCTCTTCTGAAGGTCCTGAGTTCAAATCCCAGAAACCACATGGTGGCTCACAACCATCCATAACGAGATCTGACTCCCCCTTCTGGAGTGTCTGAAGATAGATACAGTGTACTTACATATAATAAATAAATTTAAAAAAATTTTTTTCTCCCAATTTGTATTTTATAGGATAACCACAAGGACTGGAGGAGTCACTGCCTCTGACTCTTGGTTAATAGATTCCATTGGTAGTCGCTCCCTCTTCTGTACATAAGCTAACTATATTTTGAAGGCCACAATTCAGACATAGATTCTTGGGGGGGGGGGGTGTAAAGATTCCATTGATCTGCTGGCCTCCAGTAATCATTGGAGCTGTATTTTGAGGAAGTCAGAAGGATATATAAAGAGACAGAAGGAGAGGATGGGGGCGTGGTGGGAAAGTGTAGAAATCATACTAAGATCCACCAAACACTTTGTCGGTGGCATTTATTGTCTCCTTCCTAGCAAGGTCTCCTCAGACACTCAGCACTGTTGATCAACTGGAACCTCCAAATCCCAAGAACACTTTGGCAAGCCTTGTGGAGGTGAACAGGAAAACTGAAAAGAAGCCGTTGTCTGCAAAAACTGACCGACTGGTTTCAGTACTGTGGGGAGATTAGAATGTTGCAGATCCAGAAGTGAATGATCATAGCTTGAGCTAGGTCTAGCCCTTGGGAATAGCCATTCCTTGTCCATCTCTGTTGGAATTAACATCTTGTGACTAACAGATGAAAACCTTTTGGAATCTACTAGTTTAGCAGACCACTATCCCCCCCCCCCCAACCCAAAAACTAAGAACGTCATCAGATGGCATCTCGGGCCGATAGAAAAGCTTTCTCATCTGTGTCCTCTGATGTACACCGTATTCTAAGTATGGCCTGACTTATGACTTTCTTCTATAAAACTGAAACTCTTTCCTTGTTGGAACATGGAATTTAGGATGACCCAAATCTCTGTTCCAGCCCCAAGGTTATTAGAAATGGCCCCAGAATAATCTCTCTTTTCCCCTTTAAGATGAGGTTTCTCTGTCCACAGCGGTTACATGGCTAACATTTAAAAAGCCACAAAAATGAAGAATATGACAAGAATATTTTCACAGAGGAAGAAGTGATCATGGGATGATGCCAGGAGTAAGCTCTGAGCAAAGGTGTCAGAAGGCCATGGTCAGAGAACATTTGGTTATTCTTGCAGTCATACTGCCTGGTTCTATCCACATTCAGATTTTCATAAAGAGGAAGCAGGGAAGTAGAGGGAAGTGTTCTAGACATACACACCGACTTATACATTCCACCACAGCAGTACTGGTAAAGCCTTGGTTTTGTATAAGATGGTCTTTCCTAGACTACGGGAGGACATTCCTCCGTAGATGGGTTGTCTATACAGGACAATAACATTCTGCACTGAGTCTGATCGTCTACAGAATCTCTCAGAAGTTGGAGTTCCTTGAGAGGCAAGGCAAACTAAGATTCATAGTCTTATTTACTTGTTCATTGCTTTTCTTGTTACGATGTATACAGTAAGAAATAATTGTGAGAATCAAGCTGTCACTGTAAGCAACATGCATGCTTATATTCTTACGACTGGACTTTTTCCGTTCGAGACCCCTTTTCCTTTAAGAAGTTTTACACAGCACTGGAAACATAAGTATATAAAACAGGCATGCAAATAAAAAGTTTGCTGATAATAAGTCCTAAAGAGATCTATTTGAAAACAAGTCTTTGGTATACATATATTTAAAAAGCAAATCTGTCTACTAGTGGATGGGCAGGTCCATTTCTTTTTACAGAAAGAGTTAAATCTTAACAATATCTGGTGCTTCAGGATGCAGAATAACTTTAGCATTTTTTTAGAGTCAATTGATACTAGTTTTATAATCATCTGTGCAGAGATTATTGCCTTGCACAAATTAGACAACAAACAAAATGGCACATGAATATTTACGACCATTTCAGAAATTGTTGAAAATTCTGTTCTATTTCCAAGTAAATTTGATTTTTTTTTTTTGAGGTAGGGTTTCTCTATGTAGCCCTGGCTGTCCTGGCCTTTGCTCTGCAGACCAGGTTGGCCTCAAACTCTGAGATCTACCTGCCTCTGCCTCCCGAGTGCTAGACTCAAAAGCATACACCACCATGCCCAGCAATTTTTTCTTTTTTATAAAGCTCAAATCAGCATCTCAAAGGATAATTTTGGAAATTAAACATTTCAACACAATACAATCCATCCACATATACTTACACGCTGAAGGATAATGGTAGGAAAATATTAAAAGTCTTTGCTTTCCATTATTAAGTCATTGTTTCTATGTAAGAAAAAATGCATGTACAGCAAAAATAATTGGAGTTCTTGAATGTGAGGTACTTCAAGCAGTGTTTGTCAGTGTTGTGTGCCATGACAGCTTATGCAATGTGGAGTGTGTTTTGTGTTTAGAATCGAGCCTGGCAGGTGTGGTGGCACAAACCCTTTGTTCCTAGCACTGGGGAGGCAGAGGCAGGTAGATCTCTGTGAGTTTGAAGCCAGGCTGGTCCACATAGCAAGATCCCGGTCAGTCAGAGCTCCATAGGGAGACCCATCACTAAACAACAACAGCAAACACTAGAAAAGAGATTTCTGTGAACTGTCTTGTTTGATGCAGACATACTCTGTGGTATTAATTATGTGTTTGCTTTTGAGTTCATTTTTGACCATTGTGGGTTCAGAAATTGTTTACTCTCTTTACAAACTAAGACAGGGAGAGAAGTCATGGAGGGTGAAGGGGAACCTCTGGGGTGTCTGGGGAGAATGGGAGGGAGAGGTGGGTGTGGCTATAACTGAAGGACATTGTTTAGAAGTGGAGAGACGGCTTGGTAGTTAAGACTTTGTACTGTTCTTGCAGAGAGACCACCTTCAGTTCTCATCACCTACATCAGGTGGCTCAAAAATCACCTGTCATTCTATTCCCAGGGTATCCAACACCCCTGGCCTCCATGAGCATCTGTACACAGGTACATATACTCACCGAGACATAGACATGTATATGCATGTACAGGCACATCACACACACACACACACACACACAGACAGAGACAGACTTTAAAAAAAAGTTACAATGTTTACATGCATGAAATCTGTATATAGGATACTATGGAGGTTTCAGGTAAGGAACCAAAGGAGACCACCGCCATACTCTAGGAAATCTGATGGTCAAAACTCATTTATTTGTTCAACAGGTAGTCTAAGGCACAGTGTAAAGCAGTCAAAGAATCCTTGTTCACAGAATGACTATCCAGCACAATGTGTTGTCAGCACTTGGGCAGTTCCAAATGCTGTCTGAAGGGTTTCGTCTAGTATTTCTGTCTCACAGCAACCCAAGCAGACAGGTTCTTATTGTTCAGTTGTTACATTGTTATGTAAATTACACAAGGTCTCTTCTCAGTAAGCAGAGTCCAGACTTTAATTCAAGGCCTCTGTGTTCTGACATGCCTCCCTCATAGCTACCTTGCCTTTCCTGCTCAGAGCAGCAGAGGAGCAGCAGCAGCAGTGTGATGGTGAAATATATTTCCTCATTCTGAGCACACTGCATACACACTTACTGCATGCTAGGAGCTGTTCGGCTAGGTATGGCTGGTGCAAAGTGACCCAGGATTACCGAGGAAGACAATGATCCTATAAGAGTCATACGGAAATGTCAAGGCTTTACTGACCTTATAAAACCCTGAAGCTTTTGTTGTTTGGTTGTTTGTTTGTTTGTTTACTGTGGATAAAATGGAAAGCTATTACAGGGTCACAGCCCAAGCCCAAGGCTGACATAATGTGATTTAGGTTTTAAGAGCCTTGTGCTGACTGTTGTGTGGAGAACAGGCTATGGGGGTGGGGATCGAGGTTGGGAATTAGTGTGGTGGCTGGAGACTGCCAAGAGATGGCTTTTTGGACTTGTGTGGGAGCTATTAAAGCCAACAGGTCTTGCTGATGGGTGGAATAATAGAAACAGAGGATTGTGGGTAGCAGCTAGTCCAAGAGGAAAATGTGTAAGGAATCTGGATATGGAATATAAACTGTTTAGATAGGTCAAAAGTTCAGCGATACATCTTGGCTAAAGAAATTAGAGAGTTGTAGATCCATTTTTTTTTTTTAACTTAAAACCTCTTTAGTGTTTAATGACACCTTTAACTAGAACTATGCAGAATTTAATCTGTAAAAAATATGGCTTGTATGTAACAACTAGCTCACAAAATCCCTGCATTATTAACTACTGGTTCTGGGGCTTCTCAATGACCTGACGTTGACCTTTTCCCTTTCACCCTTGATTTATTAGACAATCATCTGACTCTCGACTCAAAACATCAAACTTGAATCACTTTTCACCGAAATAGGTGATATATTAACTGTCCGTTTAGATACTAATGGGAAAATCTATAGATGGTACGTTTTCATTTAGAGACCCAAACACACTATGTTATCTTCTATCAGGATTCAGAGCCTGTAAGATCTCTAGTCTCTCAAACGCTTTCAATAGTGAACAGCGGCAAACAGCGCCCACCCGAGGATTCCCTCTGCAGAGACCTCTTCACCCAGCCTAGCCCTTGCACATGCGCACAAAGACCCAAAAGCGGGGGGCGGGGCCGGAGGAAACTGGGCTTGGCTCGCTCACGTGGACCCGCCGAGCGGCGTCGCGGCGTTGCTAGGAGACGCGCCGGTTGCACCGGCCGCAACAGTTGGCCTCTGGCTGCCTCAGCCCAATATCCCGAGTAGAGAACACGAGCACCGCTGCGCCCTCCTGCGAGGCCGGCTGAACGAGGGTAACCGCGGATAGCGGGAGCCGGACCTGAGCGGATGCGCAGCGAGGACCCCGGCCCTGACCGCGGTGCCCCTGGCTCGGCCCCTCCCTGGGAGCTCAGGGCCCGCCCCTTCCGCCCGGCCGCCCTGGTACCTGGGTTTTTTTTTCCCTTCTTTTAGGGCGGGTCTTCACTTGGTCGCTCCCACACCATAGGATCCACTACCCTGCTGAATTTTCCGCCTCCTCAAGTTGGCTACTGTATCGCCATGTGATGCCAGGGTTCAGATGCTAGTTCAGCTTCTTCCGGGCAGATTATACCTTACAGACATCGTGATTTATGGAAAAAAGAAAGCGGTTTCTGACGGGGTGGCTTTACACAAACGTGGCACACCTAGATGGTGGACAGATCAGAAGGAGTGCTTGAGGGTGTGTGGGGGGGGTACTTTCGTCTTTAAAATGAACACCGGGTTTGAGGACTGTGTTCAGAAAACGATGTTCAGACCCAATGTGAGTACTGAGTTCAGAATACAGTCCCTGTATGTTCCTTATCTCGAACAAGGTTTACACATAGGTGAGGAGGTGGGGTTAAAGGCAAAAGCTTCAGCGACAGCACGCTGGACTCAACCACCCATCCCAAATACACCAATTAAGGAGACACACAAAGTGAATAGTAAAGAACGATGTAATTACCATGGTACACTAGCGAGGGTAATAAGGAAAAAGATCCTGGGGCCCCAGGTTTGTGTTGGGGGGGGGGGTGCTGATATAAGCGTAAGGGTTAAGTAGAGGAAGAAACTAAACAGGGCATAAAAGGTGTTCATAACTGTCTTGTTTAAGTTGTGAGTCCAGGTTTGTAGTGCCCTCCACCCCTGTGGTATCAACTCTGATGCTACAAGGCACCTGGTGGAAATCCAAGATTTCTCAAATTCTTGGTCGCCTTATATCTTCAGCTTTGAAGGGTGGTGAGGTAGTTTAAATAGACCATTATTGGATGGCTAACATCCTGGTGCAGTTAGGCATTCCTCTGACCCAAAGTAAAGGGGTCAGACAAAACCAAGGCAAAGGAGCCAGGCTTCAGCCTCCTTTTAGTTACCTTGTGGGCCTAAATGAAGAGTTTCTTTGTTTTTGTATTTCTTTCTTTCTTTTTTCTTTTTTTAATGGTTTTTCAAGACAGTATTTCTCTGTGTAGCCCTGGCTGTCCTGGAACTCATTCTGTAGACCAGGCTGGCCTCAAACTTAGAAATCTGCCTGCCTCTGCCTCCCAAGTTCTGGGATCAAAGGCGTGTACCACCACTGCCGGGCTCTTTTGTAGTCATTTCTGAATGGCTGTTTGAAGGAAGAGAGCTTGAGGTAGTAGCTGGCTCCGTCATAGGTGACTACTGTTACATTAGAACTGAATGTCAGGGACCTAAGTACATACATAACCCTTAATAGTGCCTAATGGAATCCAGTTTCTAAAAATTAGACACTCAAGCCTTGCCACTTCCTGTTTATAGTGGTACACATATGTATGATAGAAATTAAGTATGTTTTATTATATTTACTATGCATATAGTAATATCTGAGCAAAATTAGAAAACATTTACAGAGCTTTACAAAAACAGAAAGAAATACATAATTGTAATTTAGTGTCTTTATTTGAAGAGTAAAAATTAATGAAAAAGTTAATGTCTTTCACAAAAGATTGAGAATTCTTTTTTCTGGCAACAAGTTAAACATTAAAGTATCAATATTTTTACATTGTTTAGATCTTATGCCATTATGGTTAGTCTTGTTTTGCAGTTATGAATTTTAAAATAATTTTGTGCTACTTCAAATTCATCCATTCATTAAAAAGGCAATTGCATAAAATGGTTTTTAAAAAATGCTTCACTAAAGAATTTGAGGGAATAGCCATTTTAAAGACACATCATGCCTGAACATTAGCCAGAGAAGAAGACAACTAAATAATGGCATATATTGACATATGTTAATGCCAGCATCCCATAAAACCAGGTGTGATTTAGACATCTGAAATCCCAGCTCTAGGGGATGAAGCAGGAGGATCAGAAGTTCAAGTTCATCCTCAGGGAGTTCAAGACCATGTTTAGACAATATGAGACCCTGTGTCAAAATCTGTACACAAATCTCCTACCTGGAATTTTACAGGTCATATCTCTAGCATGATAAAAATGCCCACAGCTAAGTTTCTCACCATTCACTACAGGTTTTCATTCTTCCTATTTTTTGTGCAACTATTAGCTTTAAATTTAGCCACACCAACCAATCCAAAAGCAGCGATGAGCATCCTTGTCCGAAAGAAGCTCCAGCAGTATTGCCACGGTCGGAGTTGCCCATGGTTTCCAGCATCGCATTCCAAGAGGAGCCTCTCTGCCTCCTGAAGTCTCAGGCGCTCTCTGCACGTTAGCTCCCTCCATACAATGTAACTTTAGCAGGAGTGGGTGCAGCAGAATACACTGACCCTGAGGCTCATCTGCACAGGCTCATCAGCTGTGACTACCTGCCAATGGGATATTTTGAAGGAATTCCAGAAGATTCCACTGAACTGAAAAAATATGATTAAAATACCTTGGTGGAGACTCAAAAAACACTTCCTGAAACGTTCGGTAGGATGCACACCAGTCATGCTGAACTCCTTCATTGCCCAGACCACCCAATGAGGACGTGTGCTGAGGACCACTCTGTGGTACCATAGGCTGCCTACCCCAGGACCACCTTGTTCACATTTTTCACTGTCCAATGCTGTAGCCTGTTGTTTTTCCGAGGTTTTCTCTGAAATGGTTGTGAGACATTTTTTATCATTTGGACTTCTTAACAAGATATGCTTCTGTCCCAGAATGCTAGGTGTCTAGTCAGTAACTCTGCCAACAGAGTCTGCAGCTTTAACAGCTTTAAGGATAAGGATGTTTGGCTTTTGCTGACTTGTGAAGATCTGTCTTCTTGGATTTAAAGATTTTTTTTCTTCTTTTTTTTTTAAATGGTTTTTCAAGACAAGGTTTCTCTGTGTAGCCCTGGCTGTCCTGGAACTCACTTTGTAGACCAGGCTGGCCTCGAACTCAGAAATCNCTGGGATTAAAGGCGTGCGCCACCACACCCAGCATGTATTTGAAGATCTTAAAGAAGGGAATGGACTAGAGTCTAATGCTGTAGATACCTTCAGTTTCAGTGTGCCTTTTTTCATACATGTAATAAAGAGAGTAGTGATTCAGGGCAGGTCATTTGAGTTCAGAAAAACATGATCAGAAAATTGTGTAAATAAACATGAGTAAGCACATAAGTTTATGTAAATGAACAGAGTAGCCCTTTCCCAGAACTCTCTCAGGACAGAGCAATGGAAACACAGCAGCCTGGCCCTGCTATTGATTATGTCTAGGAAGGCATGAAAGCAATGCAGGAGGCCATGTCCAGCTTCAAGGAGATAAAGGATAGCAGCTCAGCTGTATGTTTTCACCAGACTGGGTTCTGTAGCCAGGCTCCAACCCCCAGTATGTTGTCTTATAAATTCAATGCAAATATTTAACACAAGAGGCATGAAATCAGGTCCAAGGACAATCCAGGAAACACGATGCACTTGAAGTAAAAGGCCCTCTGTCTTTCTTCCTGGAGCTTCTCTCACAGTTCCTCCAAGGCATAGCTCACCTTGTGACATTCTTTTGTGTGTGTTCTGACATTCTCCACCCCCTTTTTATTTTTTAAAGCATTATAGAATGTTTATATTATATATATACACACACATTTTATGCACACATATGTTTATATTTTAAAAGCCAGTGTGGTAGATAAAGTTGATTGCTTTCCGGCCTTTATCCTTGTTTGGAGCCATTGACATCTTAAGTGCAGCATGAGAAGACATAAGTACAACAGTCATAACTCGATGCCTTTGCCAATTATATTGTGAGGACGTGAGACAGGCGGGTTAGGACAGAACAGGATAGTGGCTTCTGCAGATGTTTGATGTAAAATTCTTAGCTTTTAGACTAGTACTCTACTAAATAATACAATAGGTTTTCTTCCAAGCGATAAATAAGTGAGGTCAGCCCCAGGGGGTTGATATTGATAGTAGGTGATGTTGACACCTGAGGAGGGCCCCAGATGACTGACTGCAGATCTCCAGCACAAGGAGCTTCAGGGAGCTTCAGCTCACAAGGCTCACTTCATTATTGGTTTTCATTATTTTTAATAACTAGAAAGAATAGAATTTGCGTCGCAGCATGGTCACCGCAGGTACTAACTTTACTTTTTCTCTTATGGTGAGATTCACATTAAAGTTTCAAATGTCTGATAGTGTCTTTAAGGTGGGTGGGTCCTCCTACAGAGAAAAGCAGTAATTTCCTGTAACTTCAACCAAAGGCAGCGTCTTTCCCACCCGTATATAACATGTGGCATTTTTATATGCCTAGTTAATGTAATTACTTAACCTCAAGGGGACATGGTGACCCTGGCATGGCCCTCAGGAGAGTATTTTTGAATGATACAAACAAGTCAAAGTATTTTGTTATCCATCAAACAGCTGAGCCTAGAGTAGGCATGGTGGGGAAGCAATACCGAGCCCCGAGCCACTGCCCTGAGGATGAAATCACTTTATCTACAGAAGCACAGAAGCCACTCAGCCACTAACTCCATAGAAAGACACAACGAAGCTTGAGTATTTAAAAAGGCTTTATTATTTAAAATGATTTCTAATGAAGTATCCGTGTGTGTCTATGAGTTCATGTACAACTGAGTGCAGTGCCCAAGTGGCCAGTAGAGGGCAGTGATGATCTATCTCCTGGAGCTAGACATAAAGGTGGTTGTGAGCACTTGCTAGGTACAGGGAAAGGAATGCCATCTTCTGCAAGGACAATTAAGAACTTGTAACCACCGGGCCATCCCTCTAGCCACTTGACTGGTTTTGTTATGTTTTGTTTTGTTTTGAGTTTGAGACAAAGGATCTTACTATGTAGCTCTGGCTGGCCTGGATGGATCCCTATGCAGAGCTGCTGGCTTTGAACTCAACAAAGATTTGTCTCTGCCCCACCAAGTGCTGGGATTAAATGTGCACACCACTACACCCAGTTTGAATGGATTTTTAATACAGTGACTCCACACTTTTCCTTCTTGTGATTCTTCATATCATATTTTCTAGTTTATATATAACTCATCTCCCCTGTATAAGGAGGTTAATCAAGCTCTACTCACTTGTCAGTCTAACTCACTTGTGTCTAACTTGTGTCTAACTCACTTGTCAGTCTCACTCACTTGTGTCTAACTTGTGTCTAACTCACTTGTCAGTCTAACTCACTTGTGTCTAACTTGTGTCTAACTCCCTTGTGTCTAACTCACTTGTGTCTAACTTGTGTCTAACTCACTTGTGTCTAACTCGTGTCTAACTCACTTGTCAGTCAGAGCTAGTGACTAGTGCGCTGGTGATGCCAGGGGCTTCACAGGGAAATGAAGGAAATTACAAAACAAGAAACTGGTTTGTTGTTTTGTCAGGCTTTCCAAAATCCTTACAATACTGTAATGATGAAATCAATAAAACACAACATGAGTCGGAATCGAACCCAACTGAGAGGCAAAAGCTTAAAACCCACATGCTGACAAAACCTTCATTTTCTCTAGTCTGACCAAAGTGTGTGTCGATTTGCATACTGGAAAAAAAATGCCAAAAGCAGTTCCAGCGATTTGTCTGGCATGTCACTGATTTCATCAGGACTAAAATCACACACTTCATTTAAATTAATTTAAATCTGGAGCTAAGCCAGAAAAGGCCGGACTACGATTAGCAAATAGGATGTAAACAGTCTTCTGTTTAGGATGTATTAGTGTAAGCAATGTAACAAGTCTAGAGGGTATAGAAGGAGCTTAGGCACAGTTTTTGTCTTTCCTAGGCCCACCCTTCATACTTGTGTGTGACTGATCTCAGAGCCAAGCGAAGGGCTTGGCCTCCTGACTGGCTCCCTCTCTTTCATTAACTGTGAGAAGAGACTTGTAGGCTACATTTTTCACAGTGAGGAAATAGTCAAGGAAATTCAGCAAGTCTGTATTTTTTTCCTTTTCCTATTTTTTCCCTCCACAAAAGTAAATTTAATGCATTTGTAAAGGCATTTATGAAGGCATTTGTTGTGAATCTCCTCATACACTCCTGATTTATCCTATGTTTGGGATAATTTTCACCCAGTGCAAGGAGGGATATTACTAATTGATGCAAGGATGATTTTATCTTTTCTATCATTGCATTTTTAATAAATTAACCTAATGAGAATTTGTTACAGTCAGTGAAGAATACATAAATTCCCTTCTGGGAACTTCTTTATGAAGTGACAAACTCCTTTATGCTTTAAACAAAAGATATAGGTTTAATAGAATGGATTCAAGGAATCATGGGGGAATTTCTGGGTACTTTATGTGGTATTTTTTTTGTAACAAAATAAGTATTTGAGAAAAACAAATACAAGACAGTATCTTTGAAAAGCTAGCTGTGGTGTTGGGCATGTAGCTCAATGGTAGAATATTTGCATAACCTAACCCTCAAAAAGGTCTCGAGTTCAATGCCAGTAACCAGGGTGAAAAGGAAGCAATAGAAATTTGGTAAGAGAATAATTAATAATTAATAATTAATGTGAACTGGGCTTGAAGATCAGAATGTCCTAGACCTACAGTAACTACCCGGGTCATTAAATCAATGATCTAACACAACGGCCAAGCAACTAGTGTGGGATGTATGCAGTTGTCTTCCCACGTTGCTCTGTCGGAGGATGGTGTAACACCGTGACCCAAGAAAATAGGTTATGATGTCTTCAGAAACCTAAAAATAGATGGGGTGTCCCAGGATCAAGAGAGTGAACTGAAAGAGAAGAGTGTCTACTCTCTTGATTTGTAAGCGGCCCAGGATAGCGCCTTACCCCAGCCAGATGAGAATTATCTTCACATTCGTTTCTCCTCCTTCTTTTTCTTCTTCCTCTTCTTCTTCTTCTTCTTCTTCTTCTTCTTCTTCTTCTTCTTCTTCTTCTTCTTCTTCTTCTTCTTCTTCTTTTCTTCCTCTTTTTTGGAGGGGGAAGAGAATGAGAATATAAATCAATGGAATAGTGGCGGAATATTTTGACAATATATTGAGCAGATAGAAATGACAGTATGTTTTCTTAAATGTACACTACCTACTGCCCAGCCTCAGAATGGAAACGTTAGAACATTACTAAACAACTCCAACTGCAATTTTATTTGATGATGAAATTAGCTATTCTCTATGTATCTTCCAGGGTTTAGAAGTAGTTTAGGTGTATCAGTTTGTTTCCCAAAAAATAACAGTATTGGAAATGAATGTTAAAATGTGAAGTGATCATTCCGAGGCTCTCTCTCTCTCTCTCTCCTCCTCCCTCCCTCCCCCCTCTCTCGTCATTTTTGTTCATTCCAAAGGTCTTGAAAACTGTAATCATCATGTTGCCTATTAATATTGTTCTAACTTCTTTCAGAAATAATTGCTAATAAGGCCTCTGTAGCCATGGCTACTTCGGACGTGAAACCAAAATCAATAAGTCGTGCCAAGAAATGGTCAGAGGAAATAGAAAATCTGTACAGATTTCAACAAGCAGGATATCGGGATGAAATTGAATATAAACAAGTGAAACAAGTTGCCATGGTAAACTTTGCTGTTTTTTATAATATAAGCTGATAAACTCTCTTTTGTTTTGATAAACATTTTGCTTTTGATAAGCATTCACAGATGGCAAAATATATTTTTAAAACAGCAACAAAATGTAACTGAAGGGACTCCTCTGACACTCTTCATTTGTAGAGAGGGAGACTAAGCCTATCCAGGTGGCCTACAGCATGGCAACAATGTGGACCCTTGGCTGGACACACTGACACTCACTGAACTACAGAGTTCTCACACACCTGCTGAGTCTTTCTCCATAGACTACAAAAACAGTCCTTTTTCTTATTTTGGTAGCTCTATTATCACATGCTCAGTTTGTAGCAAAATATCATTTCCTCTCTACTATCTGGACTGTGAATTAGAAAGGAGTTGCTTATAGGATTTTCTTCTTGTCCTTTGCCTTTTCGGTTGTTTTGTGCTTGTTTTGTTTTGTTTCTTGAGATAAGATCCCTCCCTGTAACCAGTGCTGCCCTGGACTTCAGTACACAGAAGAGAGCATCCGTCTTCCTACCTCTGCTTCCCAAGCACTGGGATTACAGATGCAAGCATTCTGTCCACTGTAGCTACACTCTACAGTCAACTAATTTTACATTAATGGATACCAAGCTAGATAACTCACACCATTGAGTACCTCCCTATTTGACCATCTACCTATCCTACCATGAATTTTCCCCTCCAGAATAATCTTCTAGTTGATGCTTATCAGGTGGCCTTGAATGTTCTGAAGCTCTAGTGCACAGTTTATAAATAACACAATCATCTTTGGGACCTGGAAAAGGTATAAGAAGCTATTCCAGAGTCTCAAGGACACCCTCTGTCCTGCTGATAACAGCTTTGACTTTAGTACCAGAAACATTTGCCACACTGATCAACTGAGCTGGGGTCTTGTGACACAAAATAAGCCATTCAAGAGAAAATGTAAAACCCATGCCTAGTGGCTCATGCCTGAGGTCCCAGTGTTCTGTAGACTGAAATATAGGATTTTAGGTTTGAGGGTCTCAGGCTTGTGCTACATAGGGAGAGTTTGTCTCAAAGACAGGTAAAAGGAACAGAGAGGGAAAAGGAAAAGAGGAATATTGACAGAAAATAACAGACACAGTTCCCCAAGCAGTAGAAATCCTTTCTTCCATTGCAAGCTGCGATTTATAAGAGCAATGTGAAAATGACCACCACCACTCTGGGGTGGCAGTTGGAGAAAAGGGCTCCATTTTCCAAAATCTGGTTTGGACTTTTGATAATGATAAGTTATATCACACAAAATTCAGAAAGAAAATTTTTATTAATAGTAAGAACACAGTGGATCCTAGAATACATTGTGTTAAGTTATGAACCAAGGAAAAGATATTTCTTGAGACTTGACAAGTTCCTAAAAGGGCACACACACACACACACACACACTCACACTGGGGCTTGCCTAGTATGCATGAACCTGCCCTGTCCTGGGCTCTATTCCCAGCATCATATAAACTGGGCATGTCGGTATATGTCTATAATCCCCAGGCAGAGGCAAGAAGATCAGGAGTTCAAGATCATCCTTGAGCAGTGTAGCACAGACAGCGAATTCCATGAAACACTGTCTGAAACAAACCCACACAGCAAACCCACCACACACCAACCTGGTCGAGAAAGCAGACCACCGAAACTGGAGAAAAAGCAAAAAGAACATACAGATCATGGCACACGAGAGATCAAACACATCAGAGAAACAGAACAGAGAATAGCAGTGAGATGAAAGGGATTGTTCAGGACTGTATTTATGGTTTCAAGGGGCTCAGTGTTGAACTTGAAGCTTGGTTGGAAGTGCACTGCTGCCTCTTCAAGGAGAGCACCTTCCTCTAGTCCAGTGACTCTCAACCTTCCTGACACTGCGACCCTTTAATAAAGTGCCTCATGCTGTGGTGACCCCCAAGCATAAAATTATTTTCATTGCTACTTCATAACTATAATTTTGCTGTTATGGGTTGTGATGTAAATATTGATGTTCAGTATATCTGACATGTGACCCCTGTGAAAGGGGTCCCGACCCACAGGTAGAGAGCCCCTGATTTAGTCCCTGGCTCTGAAGCCTATCATTGTAATAGGTGTTTGAGCAAGGGACCTGGGCTTGCTCCCAGTGTCTCCCTGGGGTTTTCATTTTAAAAATTACAGTGTTTTGAGTCATTTAGAAGCATAAGAACAATGAATTTTGATTTATTTGTCACATGTTTTCAGTCTTGGCTATAGCGTAGATGCTAAAACCTCGCAACTGGACTCTAAAGAGAAGGACTCAATTCAGTACGAGGTCTCCAGATTAAGGTTGGAAACCGAGGTTAGTGTTACGTGTGTACCCCACGCTCCAAGAGGGCAAGGGCTTTAAAACTTAATCGCAGATTTAAATTTTTGATGCAAGTTGTCTGACGGTGAAATGACGTAAAATCACACTAGCGTGGAATTCATCCGTCCTCTCCTCTTCCCGGTGCAGGTCGACCGATGGCCAGAGACAGGGTATGTGAAGAAACTTCAGCGGAGGGACAATACTTTCTACTACTACAACAAACAGAGGGAGTGCGAGGACAAGGAGGTCCACAAAGTGAAGGTTTATGCCTACTGACCTTTTCCTTTCTTCGGAGTGGCAATGCTACTTTAAGAATTGGTTGTTTACATTCTTCCATCATGTAAATGTCATTTTACAAAACAATTCACAATTCTGTCTTGAATTCATTCACGGTGTCTTACACAACATAAACACCCACCTTGAAACCTTGAATTAGCCAGTTATCCTGGCCAGTTCTGAAATGCAATTACTGAGACTCTTAGAATCTGCCCCCCCCCCTCCCGCGGAAGAGCACATTGTGGCTCCAGGCAGCGCCCCCTCCTGGCATTTCTCTGCCTACAACAGTATTTGCATTTTTTGGCCTGGTGGTTTTGGTTTTGCCTCTCAGGTCCTTTGCCTCTTGCTGGACATACTGGAAATACAAAGAATGTCATTTTACATTACAAGAGTGAGGTACACCCTGGAGGAGCCTTCCACAAAGGTAGAAAGCATGCATGACGCTGTGTGTATGTGTGTGTGTGTGTGTGTGTGTGTGTGTGTGTGTGTGTGTGTGTAGGATTAGCCCCTGGCACCACAAGAAGACAGACAGGACCCCCCACACACACACATGCACAGAGAGCCAAAGAGCCAGAGAGAGTAAAACACATTACACATTACTTTATAAACACAAGTATTTACACTTTTAAAATTAACATGTAATGATGTAGTTACCAGTTCTGGGGGTAAAATACAAGACCTTACAAATTCATGTAAGGAGCCAATTGCTCTCCCCGCAAGCTCTAGCCCTGGCATTGGCTTAAGTCAGTTAGCTAGTTAGTCCTGAAACAGGGTCTCGCTGTGCTCCCCAAGCTGTCTCTGAACTCATGATCCTCTTGCTTCACCCTCCCCCCACCCTCACCCCCACCCCCACACAAGCTCTGGGATACACCACCATTTCTAACCCTTAGGTTCTCAGCAATTAGGCCTGAAGGTTAGTGCTGATGGCGCCCAGTGAACATTCTGTCATCTGTTTTCAGCTGAATTATGTCCTCCAAATTCATCTAAACCCCACTCCACCCCCTCAGGACCCGTACATGTGATGGAAATTGGAGTAAGGTCTTTAGAGGAGAAATTGAGTCAAAGCATGATCATTTAATGAGTGGGCCCTGGCACTGGTATCATTAAGGTCTGAGGACACAGAAATCTAGGGAGGAAGTCACAGGAACAACGGAGAGACAAGTTGGAGTGACGAAATCTTGAGTGAAGGTCAATCATACATTGCTAGCAATCAGAAGTAAGGAGTGGGTGGAAATTGTTGCTCAGGTCATTGAGAACGAGCCTGGCTCTACAGACACACTGACTGGATGACGAGCCCCCAGAGCGTGGAGAAGGATGTTTTCTGTTGTGTAAGCTGTTTGATTTGTGACCCTAGGAAATTACATCACCCATGTCATCCTGGTTCATAGTTTACAGGATTTTGTTTCAAGATTAAATGGCTTCATTGCTTCTGGGCAGGACCATGGGGGGGGGTCATAGATGGAGCAACACAGTTCACCTTGTGACAACTGGGGAGCTGGGAAAGAGCAGAGGACAAGCTGACTTCCTCCAGCAAGTCCCTATCCTACCTCCCAATAATGCCGTCACAGCATGACTCCATGAAGAATGGGATCACTTCATTGACTAGGGCAGAACCTTTAGGATCCACTTTATAAACACCCACCAGGAGACAATGGAACCCTGTACATAAGAATGTGTGAGGGACTTCATATTCAAACCATAATTTGTATCTAGTGCTGGCAGCAGATGTAAGACACCTCATCTTACCCTTCAGGAAGAATGGTAGAAATCCTCTTACCGGGACTTGGGGATTGTCTCTGCATGCCACCACAGCAGCCAGCTTTAATTATGGACCACATTGTAAGTGAAAATTGTTCCCCGTAGGATCAGATATTTGATTACTTGGTCTCCAGTTGGCGGCATTGTTTGGGGGAAATTATAAAAACTTTAGGCAGTGAAAGGAAGCCTTGCTGGAGGATGTAAACCATGGCGTTGAGAGCTTATAACCTTGCCCAACTTGCGGTTACCTCCTCATCTGTTTGCTTTGAAGTCTCGGATCTCGATCTCATAGCTTCCTGCTCTGGCTTCCCGTTGCCGCTCCTCTTTCCATCCTTGGGAACCGTAAGCAGAAATAAATTCCCTAAGTTCCTTTTGCTTATGGCATTTTAGCACAACAATGGGAATGTAAAAATACAGGCTAATGTATTCGTAACGTAACTAATGAATGGTGATTCCTTAGTGCTATGGATTAAACTCCTGACCTGAGGTTAGAATCAATCACTCAGGCGGCTTTAACCAGGATGGTTTAACTTGCAGAAAACCAACTCTGTTTATAGGTCAACTGTAGACACCTAAACTCTCTCTCTCTCTCTCTCTCTCTCTCTCTCTCTCTCTCTCTCTCTCTCTCTCTCTCTCTC
>NC_034605.1:420670-437599 GCF_900095145.1 Mus pahari | reverse complement strand
TATTGGCTGTATCCACACATGATGAATTGCAATCGTGTCTCTGCCCTGGCTTGAGGGACCTGTCCATTTTGACTTGTAGTTTTGGACCTAGAAACTGCAATTGGGTGGTCGTGGAATTGCTATTAGCTTGTCTTGTTGAAGGCTTTCAGTTGAGATGTCTCAAGGCTTGGTTCACTCTTCATACAGAGTGCACAGGTCTGTAAATCCTGCTTTAGGANTTCTCAACTGGATGAGCCCTGCTCCTGCATGATTATACATAGAAGTTATACATTATACAGTATACATTATACAGCAGGTAGAAGTTCCATAGNGTGTCTTGGTCACAGGTCCACTGTCATCCCTCATGACTTGTGAAGTGGGTCCTTTGGTAACTTTCTATTATGGGGGGGGGTGTCTATACATCAAGTTCAATCTAGTGAGTCCTGATTTTGTCACCTTTAAGGTAGTTCTAGCATGCCGACCTTTGTTTTAGCTTAAAGGACTGGTGTGGTCTTATCTGCTACCACTGCACAGGCACATTTCCTGTCTTAAAGTCACTCTATAACTCCCAAGCACTTTGGGTACCACTGAGCACATAGTGCTGACAAGACTGAGTGCTGTCTGTCATACTGAAGTAAGTCCCTGGTGCAGAGCACTGGCCCACATATTTCTCCAGCTTCTGTGTTATATTCAGCTGGGCTTTTTCAAGCCATTGGATCCTCAAGCCAATTCAAGCAGCAGTGCCACTTTTAGGTGATTATAAAGATTGGTGAGCAACAGAATCTAACCCAAGTTGTTTGTATTATCTCATTAAGTTTCCACAAACCTTGCCCCCACAGAGTGTAACTATTAAGGGACCCGCTGTTGAGTCTGTCACCAAGGAACCTACAGTATAGGGCTCTTGAAAATGACCCAACTGTCAATGCACTGAATTAATTAGGGTCTTCTTCCCTTGTTACTAGGATCCATACCAATTGGGATTTGGCTCATTGACTGCTGTGGCCCTAACTCTCAGCATGGCAGAAGTTCTCTGTCCTTGGAAGGTAGTTTTCTGCCCTCTATTATAACGGGTTTTTCTCTTCACCTACAGATGAGTCCGGTCTGGTAGTTCACGGAGAACCCCACCACATGTTGTGGCCTCATATGTAATGGAACCCAAAATTGTTACAGTTCTCTACTGAGGAGGAAGTATTATCCACCTCTCATAGAAGTTACTCTCTCCATTTGACCGAGGTATTCATATGGGCAGTACCTATCCATGGATGAGTTTGCATTTGGTGTATCCAGTCTTCAAGAGAGTCTGGTCCTCCTTTGCATACAAATTGCACGCTGGTGATCCTCCTGCTTCTGCCTCCTTCAGCAAACCCCGTGCACCACCTTGAGTTCCAAACAAGAAAAGTGTTGACTTTAGAGTGTATTCATGCAGTCTTTGGATTGTTTTGTTTGTTTGTTTTTAATTATTTTTTATTTATTTATTTTCTATTGGATATTTTATTTATTTACATTTCAAATGTTATCTCCCTTCCCAGTTTCCTCTCCACAACTCCCCTACTACTTCTTCTCCTCCTCCTCCTCCTCCTCCTCCTCCTCCTCCTTCTTCTTCTTCTCCTCCTCCTCCTCCTTCTTTTTTTTTTTTTTNTTTTTTGGTTTTTGGTTTTTCGAGGCAGGGTTTCTCTGTACAGCCCTGGCTGTCCTGGAACTCACTTTGTAGACCAGGCTGGCCTTGAACTCAGAAACCCGCCTGCCTCTGCCTCCCGAGTGCTGGGATTAAAGGCGTATGCCACCACGACCGGCTTAACTCCCCTACTTCTATGAGAGTGTTCCTCACCCACCCACTCCCACCTCCCCACCCTAGCATTCCCACTGGGGCATCAAGCCTTCACAGGACCAAGGGCCTCTCTTCCCATTGATGCCAGATGAAGCCATCCTCTGCTACATATGCAGCTTGAGCCATGAGTCCCTCCATGTGTACTCTTTGGTTGGTGGGTGGTTTAGTTCCTGGGAGCTCTAGGGGGTCCGGTTGGTTGATACTGTTGTTCTTCCTATGGGGTTGCAAACCCTTTCAGCTCCTTCAGTCACTTCCCTAACTCTCCCATTGGGGTCCCCGTGCTAAGCCCAATGGTTGGCTGTGAGAATCCGCATCTGTATTTGTCAGACTCTGGCAGAGCCTCTCAGGAGACACCTATATCAGGTTCCTGTCAACAAGCACTTCTTGGCATCTGCAATAGTGTCTGGGTTTGGTATCTGTATATGGGCTGGATCCCCAGGTGGGGCAGTCTCTGGATGGCCTTTCCTTCAGTCTTTGCTCCACACTTTGTCCCTGTATTTCCTTTGTACAGGAGCAATTCTGGGTTAAAAACTTTGGAGATGAGTGGGTGGCCCCATCCCCTACACAAGGACTAACCTCTGGATATGGTCTCGACAGGTTCTCCCTCCCCTTTGTTGGGCATTTCAGCTAATCTCATCCCCATTGAGTCCTGGAAGCCTCTTGCTTTCCTGGCATCTGGGACTTTCTGGTGGTTACCGCCAGTTCCCCACCCCTCATTGCTACACACCTCTGTTCAAATTCCTGGGTATATCATCCCATCTCCTCCCATACCTGATCCTGCCTCCCCCTTTTCCCCCTTCCCCTCCTCCCTTCTTCCCAAGTCCCTCCCACCATCTACCTCCTGTGAGTCTGATTGGGTTATTTTGACATTCATTTTGTTAGAGAAAGATTTTTTTTAAAAAAAAGCATTTCCAATTACAAAATAACCCAATAAACAAACAAACAAAAAACCAAATTGTACACTGGAAGTGCTCAGAGAAACTTTGAATAACTATCAATGGGTCAGTTTCATCAAAACTAGAAAAGTAAAACTTTAGCTTTTCTTTTTCCAAGTAAGTTTATGCAGCTGTCTTGCTTGGAGATACATCCCAAGGGAACAGCCTTCCAACTTGGACCCTTAGGTCTGGGACTGCCTCTCCATACCTTTCCAGTGTTCTCATGGTATAGAGTATATTTAGGACCTCATATGGGGCCTTAGTGTGTACCATTTTCCACATCTTACTGAGAAGAAAGTCACTCAGGGAAAGTTGTTCCTTGTGTGGTTACTGCAGGGTAAGAAAGTGTTAACAATGAGAGGACTTGGTCAGATACCTTGGTCAGATACCTTGTTTAAAATGGGAACCAGTGGAAGCTTATTCTTGGGAAAAGCAAAGACCAAAACCAAAGCAGGAGCGACAGTGTTAGGGTGAGTTGTGCTTTCGGAAGGGGATTGACTCCATTCTCCTGTGAGTACATGGCTCTCCATGCTTTAGCTCAGGATGCTGACTCTACTGAGAGAAGCACGAGGATCCAGAGCAGGCCATGCTTCGGAACAGCCCCAGACCAGTCATGAGGATGCTACGCTGTGCTGTGCCTCATCTTGGAAACAATTCGCCCATGCCTCAGTTTTTAGTTGTTTAAGAATCATTACATCAAGGAGCATCTAATTTCACAGAATTCACCCGAGCAGAAGGAGAAAGAAATAGGAAAGTCAGATACAATAGAATAGTTATGCACACCAAGGCCAACTGGAAAGCAGTCACGCACAAATGAAATCTATACAGCTATTGTCCAGGCTGTTAGGAGAAATGGGAGCTGCTGTGAACTACAGAGATGTCTCCAACTCGGCCTACTGCAGGTGGTCCCTTATTTGAGATGGTGGACCCCCTGGAGGGATGTATCTCCAGCTTTGTATGGTCCCAGAAACCATCCTCTTTACAAAAAGCTGCCACAGACTTCTGAGATGTCTCTATCCTGGCCTGCTGCAGGTAGTTCCTTGTCATGCTGTGCTGTCCCCAGTACTTAGGGCCACTTGGAAAGGTCTGCTCCATTGAGGACCCCACCGTTCTATAGATCTGTCTTTTTAGATATTAAGGAGGACCCAGTCTAGGGTCCACAGTCTTTCAGGTTAGGCACTTTGGGCTGAGTACAACCTTGTTTCCATTTTTGTATAGGGCTTGCTGGATTTGCTTTAAGTTCATTCTATACCTGTTCCTGTGAGAAAGGGCCAGTAACTACCTACCCAGTAACGCTAGGGGCTGAGCCGGGCATTAGACTTTGAAGTTGTTCTAACTCTTAAGAGGATGGGTGACAACTTTGTTGTTGTTGGTTTTCCCCCAGAGCTTTCTTGTCAAAGCTTTCCTAGAATCTGCCTAATAGTTTGGTTAGTCATTTCAATTTTTCCTGAAGACACTGATCTCCAAGCAGAATTTAGATAATATTTTATTTCCAGAGCCATAGCTATAGGCCGAGTCACCTGGGGTGTAAATGATGGGCATTTGTCACCCTCTGTCACCCCATGACCTGTTGTCACTCTGTGTTGAGTAAGTAAGATCAAACCTCAGCAAGGTCAAGCCTCAGTAGGCAAGGTCAAACCTCAGTAGGCAAGGTCAAGCCTCAGTAGGCAAGGTCAGACCTCAGTAGACAAGGTCAGACCTCAGTAGGCAAGGTCAGACCTCGATACAATTCCCTTTAGGGTAGCCTTTGCTATTATAGTCAGCCTCAATCCAGCCAGTGACAGTGTCTACAAATGCCAACAAATACTTGAACCTGGCACAGCAGGGCATATGAGTCAAATATATTTGTCAGTTCGCTTGTGGCTGGATGTTTTCCTTGGAATTGGTTCATGGATTGATGGAGGATGAAGCTGGTTGGAGCTGTTATGTATGCAGAATAAACATAGACCCTGATAGATATTTTTCACTGTGTCAATCAGTCTTCTTGGAAGAACAGTTGAGTTATTATGTAGAGAGTAGCATCTTTTCCCACATGGAAGGAGTCGCGTCTTCCCTTAATTATTTTCCACTCTAGGGCTTGGAATGATAGTACTTTATTTTCTGTTGGCTGGATGGCCAGAAGAAAGACACCGAAGTGCCTGCCCCGGTCCTGCTGGGCCAGGGGTGGCCCCCCAAAAAGACACTAGAGTAGCTACTATGGGTGCCACTACAGTGAACCAGTGTGTGATGTAGAAATGAGAAAGATAGTGTGGTGGAGAGATGGAGAAGAAAGTGAAGCGGGGGGGGGGGGGCTTGGACACGGTGGAGAAAGGTGGAGCTGGAGATTCAACGGTGCTGAGGAACAGGCAGAGGTGTTGCCTTTAATCCAAAGATAAAAACAAATTCAACATTTGGCCATCCCCGAATTGACTGAAGCTGTTTGTTCTTTGTAGAATAAATTCAATTATGCCAATTATGCCCAAGGTGAGGATAGTCATCATACCTCAGTAGTCAAGACATATCCTAAGTATTGTATTTCCTATTAAGTTATTTGGGCCTTTTGGGGGAGAAATCTTGGAGCCCTAATAGTCGAGGAAGTTGAAGGCTTTGGTGGTATTTTGATCTGAGATTTCTGTAATAGGAATATATACTAATACATCATTATCCGAGAATGACTCCTTGTGTGAAAGCAAGCTTTCTAAGATCCTTTCCTGATGCCCAGGCAAAAGGCTGGGATGTGCCCCTGAAGCCTTGAGGAAGGCATGGCCAAGGATGCTGCTGATTAACTCTAGTACCTGGGTGTTTCTCCTCAGAAGCAAATGAGTACCAAGAGTAGAATGCAAAGGAATCAAGTATACCTTTCAGGCCTAACTTTGTCAGGGACCCACGATGGAAGAATCTCATTAACAAGCTTCATTATGCTTGGTCTAGGGTGAAGCAATCCAGTTAGCAAGTTGATTTACATAGCTGTCTGCTTGGTTTGACTACTGGAAGGATTGGATTTAACAGGATTGGGGTGGTAAGAAAACATCAAATAATATTTTAAGATTTATCCTCCCCCCTCCTTTTTTTTTTATTTTAAAGATTTATTTATTTATTATATGTAAGTACACTGTAGCTGTCCTCAGACACTCCAGAAGAGGGCATCAGATCTTGTTATGGATGGTTATGAGCCACCATGTGGTTGCTGGGATTTGAACTCTGGACCTTCGGAAGAGCAGTCGGGTGTTCTTACCCACTGAGCCATCTCACCAGCCCCTCCCCCCTCCTTTTGAAAGTATTTATTTCATGTATATGAGTACACTGTCGCTGTCTTCAGACACACCAGAAGAGGGCATCGGGTGCCATTACAGATGGTTGTGAGCCACCATGGGGTTGCTGGGAATTGAACTCAGGACCTCTGGAAGAATATTCAGTGCTCTTAACCACTGAGCCATCTCTCCAACCACTTAGCTCCTCTTCTTGGTGGATGTTATTTTTGATTGAGATAGTTCACCCTCATTATAATGGTTAATATTCGTTACCCACTTAAAAGAATCTACAATCACCTAAGAAATAAGCGTTAGGGTACGACTGTGAGGAATTATCTAGATTGGATGACCCTCTTGGATGTCTAGGAGTGATAATGTAGACTAGGTTGATTGAAGTGGGAAGACTCACCTTTACCTATAGATGCCACCATTCTATAGATGCCACCATTCTATAGATGCCACCATTCTATAGATGCCACCATTCTATAGATGCCACCATTCTACAGGCTGGGGCTGAAAGGAAGCTCAGGTTCCTTTGTCTTAGTGACCAGTAGGACAGGCTTTTCGTCTTCCTTTGGTTAGCCACCATGATCTCATCATAGTCGACAGTTTCTTAGTGCAACTTTCACTCCTGCAAGGGTATTTCTACCATCGCCCTACACAGATGGGTCCCTGGTGAGTTGTTATAATCCAAACATTGGGTTACTGATCTGGGGACACCCATACACTAAGCAGATGGTCATTAGACTTTGATCAAATAGCTCATTTTCATCTCTTTTAGCTTCCTCCCAGATCCTGTGTTCCCTCAGAAGTACAGCACATAGCCATGACACAGCCATGACTAAATATGCCGCCAAAGTGAAGTCTGAAAGTTACTGTTACATCAGGACAATTCGCGGTGGTGTGAATCAGAGAAGCGCCCTGGCCTGGCCTTGTGCTGTTGAGGGTCCATGATTGAGAAAGAGAAATGGACTCTAATCATCCCTAAAGGTCCATACACTTTGCATATACAGAATGCTTATGCATCGGGGTAATGGTTGATAGGAAGTCCAACTCCTTGTGTACCCTACAGGCCAGCGTATTAGTTACTTTCTGCTGCATAATAAACCACGGATGAAAACAACTTGGGGAGGAAAGGTTTTGTAAGATTTATACTTGCACATGATAGTCAGCCACTGCGGCAAGTCAGAGCAGGACGCAAGCAGGAAGGGACCTGGAGGCAGAGACTGAAAAAGAGATGGCAGGGGAGTCCTGCTTAAGGGTCTGCTTTCCATGACTTTCTCAGCTTGCTTTTTTGTTTTGTTTTGTTTTTTGGTTTTTTGGTTTTTCGAGACAGGGTTTCTCTGTGTAGCCCTGGCTGTCCTGGAACTCACTCTGTAGACCAGGCTGACCTTGAACTCAGAAATCCACCTGCCTCTGCCTCCTGAGTGCTGGGATTAAAGGTGTGCACCACCACGCCCGGCTCAGCTTGCTTTCTTATACAACCCAGCCAGCCATGGTACCACTGACAGTGAGCTGGGCCTTTCAACGACAGATTATTAACCAAGAAGATACATTACAGGTATGCCCACAGGCCAATCTGATGGCGGCAGTTTCTTAATTGAGGATCCATCTTCCAAAGTAACTCTCTATTGTGTTAAATTAACAAATATAAATTGCAAGCACAAACATGACATACAGACACATACATCATTATTGAACTATAATCCTTTTTTGTTTATTTCCAAGATCTTATGTTAACAACAATATAAAACATAGTATAATCCGGGCAATGGTGGTGCATGCCTTTAATCCCAGCACTCAGGAGTCAGAGGCAGGTGGATCTCTGAGAGTTTGATGCCAACCTGGTCAACAGAGCAAGTTCCAGGACAGCCAGGGCTACAAAGAAAAAAACATGTCTCAAAAAACTCAAAGCCAATTAACAACCAGCAACAACATAGCATAACTTTACAAGTTCCACAGTCTTTACATTTTTCATCATTTTAAAAGTTAAAATTTTCTCTTTAATAAATCCAGTGTTTTCTTTTATTGTGGGCTCTTGAAAAAAAAACAAGTTATATATTTTGTTATTCCAAGAAAAAAGTACCAGGGCATAAAAACATCACACTTAAGTAAAGTCCAGCAGCTCCAAATGCTGTAGCTCAATGTATGATCTCTGGATTCCTGATCTACTATCCAACACATACACACACACACACACACACACACACACACACACACACACACACACAGAAACACCTTATCTAACAGATTCAGGGAGACTCCACACTTGCTGAGGTCCTTGGTGGTCATTCTATAGTCCTGGAATTTCCAACATACAGGGGGTTCCACTGTAACCAAGGCTTCACCATAGCTCCTCTTGGTTCTGTCCAGGGTCTCTAACCCTACCTTGTGGTGCCAAGCCACAGCTTCTCTCCAAGGCCTCCTTCGACAATAGATTTCCACTACAACTAAAGATGTACTGTCACCATCGACCTACGGGCCTGTCTGCAGGGACTCCACTGTTACACAGTGACAAACCTCTGCTGTCCCCATTACTCTTTTATGCCTTCAAAACAAGTCCCATGTGGAAGGCTCCCTCTTACACATTACCAAGTTTAGCTACCAGCTTGAGAGGCATCTTTAACTTCTTCATGAACCACTACTTCTACGTGCCGACCTTGAGAATATGTCCCCATATGATTTCACCTCATGGTTCCAGTCTGTTCTTAATCACAGCTGATTCTTCAGGCCCAGCCAAACAGCACTGCTTGTCCCAAGCAAAAGCTTGACTTCCAGGGATTCTTAATTCAAGTCACACCATACCAATGACCCTAAGAGAGTCTTTGCTTCCTTCTGAGATTTTACAAGCCAGGCCTCCAAAGTCTGTCTCTCCCTCAGCATTCCTACCTTCCAAGATCTCACAATAGTTGAGTAAGCTCTGAAAACTCTGTCTTTCCAGTCCAAAGCTCCAAAATCCATCTACAGACCATAGGTGGAAAAATACCAAACAGACACTCTCAGGTCTTTTACAGCAATATCTCACTCTCTGTCATTGATTTCCATATTGGTTACTTTTTACTTTTTGTTCCTGGTATAATTCATTGATGAAAACCAATTTGGTGAGAAAGGTTTTTTTTGTTGTTGTTGTTTTTAATACTTAGCCTTCTACATCACAGATTATCACAGGAAAGTCAGGGGGCATGGACTGTAAGCAGGAACCACAACAGAGACTGCTGAACGCTACTACTTACTGTCCTGCTCCCCATGGTTTGGTCAAATTGCTTTCTTATATAATCCATGACCACCTGCTTAGGGCTGACACCACCCACAGTAGTCTGTGCCCTCCTGAATTAGTCCTTAATCAATAGAAACGTACCACATACATGCCAATGAGCCAATCTGATAACAGCAATTTCTCAACTGAGGTTCTCTTTAGTTTGCTGTAAGTTGACAAACACTAACACATCAGTCATAAGTGTGTAGGTCCCCACTGACAGGACGAACCTCCAAGATAGCAGCTACACAGAAAATGAAAGATACCAACCAAATATGCAGCTGCTGTAAGGAAAGCAAAGATGAATGAAATGTAATGAAACCTTGGGAATAAAAATGTCTTGGGTCAGGCGGTAGTGGTCCACGCCTTTAATCCCAGCACTTGGGAGGCAGAGACAGGTGGATATCTGAGTTCAAAGCCAGTCTGGTCTACAGAGTGAGTTCCAGGACAGCCAGGACTACACAGAGAAGCCCCCCCTCCTCAAAAAAAAAGTCTTGGTTTCCCAGGGAAGCAGACTGGGTTCCACAGAGGGATTTACTGAAAGCGGGCTGTTAATCCATTGACGGCTCTGACAGAGGGAGGATAAGCCCAGAGCTGAACTGGTGCCTGGAATTTCCTCAAGGCCTCACCAAATATAGCAAAACTAACATAGCAGACAATCAGAAACTGACCCATGTAACTTCCCCTTGCACCCACCAATGAAGTTTTAGACTACTTAACCTTTGCTTGTGTGCCTTTGTCTAGGGACACCATTTTGATGAATGGTTAACCCCTGCATGCTGGAAATTCCTGCAGAATAAACATTCTTTGCATTCTCATAGAGTCTGGGGTCTTCTAGTAATTCTTGGACTTGGATTTGGTTTAATGCATGCATTATGGGTTCCCAAAATATCACGAGAATTCTGCATGTGAGACACTGAGCGTCCCTGCCCCAAGCTGGTTCTAATTGGCAAATAAAGTTGCTAGCAGCCAACGGTTGGGCAGGGAGATAGGACTTTAGTTTTCTCAGGCAAGGAAAGCCAGGGAAGAAGGAGGAGTTAGAACCACTATGCTGGAGAAGCAGAAAGATCAGGCCTGAGAGGTGCAAGAGAGAGAGAGAGACAACCAAACTGTAAGACCCAGGGATTGTGACCCAGGAAGGCTGCAGACCAGGGCACCCAGGATGGAATGTAGGTTTGAATAAATAATTCAGGAATATCTGTGTGCTAGGCGTGTAGCAGTTAGGGAGTGGCCCAACCACTGATCTGCTTTGGGCGTATTAAAAGTAAGGCTGTGTGTGTGTGTGTGTGTGTGTGTGTGTGTGTGTGTGTTTCATTGGAGAATCCACAACATTGGAACAGTAGCAGGGAACTCACGCTGCCACCACCGGGCAAACAGAGCAGATTAATCAACTACAGCAACAGTAGTTATGTGGATAACCAAGATGGCAGAGTCAATATAGGGATGACCACAACCCCCTCCCCCCCCCCCCACAAAAGGATAATGATGCCCATATTGCTGTTCTGGGTCTACACTGCATCCAGATGACATGTTCATCCAAACATCACAATAACCTTATACTTTCTGTCTTAATTAGGGTTTCCATTGCTAAGAAGATGTCCCATGACCAAGGCAATTCTTATAAGGGACAGCATTTAATTGGAGCTGGCTTACAGGTTCAGAGATCCAGTCTATTATAATCAAGGCAGGAAGCATGGCAGTGTCTAGGTAGTCATGGTACCAGAGGAGCCAAGAGCTGTACATCTTGATTGAAAGGCAGCCAGGAGAAGAATGACTCCCACATGGCTAGGAGGAGGGTCTCTAAGCCCACCACCCCTGTAATACAGTTCCTCCAACAAGACAACACCTCTTAATAGTGCCACTCCCTCGGCCAAGCGAATTCAAACCACCACACTTTTTTTTTTTTTTTACACAGACAACATCTGCTTGCCTACCACAAGCCTCTTCTTTCTTTTCTTTCTATTCACCTTCCTGGAGATCTGCAAGGATCCTGAGTTCAGGGCTTAGGTAAAAAAGACAGCAATGGTAGTTCCCCCAACTTGTACCAGAAGTAATTCTTTAGAGCCTCACCCCTGCCTGCTCTGAAGTTCAAGAGGAAGGCTGGGTGGGTGTCGAGGACAGCTCTACTGCCACCTACAGCTTCCCAACACCACCAGTTCCACATACTCATCCTAGAAGTTGCTTCCAGGCTCCCATCTGTCCTACAGGACTAACATCTGGGGACACGGATTACTCCTGAGGCCTTGTATTACTAGGGAGTCCAAGAGTGAAGCCACCAGTACCAGTTCAACCTGACAGGATGGGCACCCAAAGCCACAAAGAATGTGGCCCATGACCTAAATGACAAGCAGCCCATTGGGCGAAAGGGCTAAGGATCGGGCTTCGTCAACAGCTTCTCTCCCCCTCAGTTCTCTGGCTAACTTTGCTATATGCTATTTATTTAGGCTTCACCATATCCTACTTGCTCACAAATTTTTCCTGTTTGTTTACTGTACTTAGTGCCATTCCCGAGCATATGGGCTTAGTTCCTCTGGTAGTAAGTCATTTAATTCCCTCGAGCATGGTTCCAGAAGACAAGCCAACAAATAGTAAAACCATTCATTCATATACACTTTTAATTTGGGTGGTAATCTAAAAAGCTAGAACCATTTCTACAAGCAACCTTATCTCTGAGCTTACCAACTCAAAATATTGGACCCATCTTTTAGAAGAAGCCCCAGTCCACAGATATAGAGGAAATTATCTCAGAGATGCTGACAGCAAATACTTGCATCTCAATATTATAGGACTTAGTCCTGGGAGAGTAGCAATTCAAGCTGGAAATTTCACCTTCAGTTCCCTTGAACTCCCGCTGTGCTGTACCCTCAAGAACTGGAACAGATTCAATCTGGAAATCTTAAAGAAAGATGCCAAGGTTTTACTGTAACACAGTCTGGCCTCGATACAAGCTGGAAGACAAGGAAGTTGGTCAAAAGCTGGAAGGTACACCACGCAGCTGGACTTCTTTAAGATTCAAAGAAAATGGTCTGAAGCACCTTGTGCTCAGCCCTTCACTATTTTCTACAGAGATAGAAGAAATGGCAAAGTGGGGACAGCTCTGATGTATCAATGACCCCCATCTGTGCCTAAGTCACAGTAGGCAGTAGGAACTAGATGGACTCTCATTCCCTGCTACCTCCATTGACTCAATTCTTTCCTTTACTCAGGTTGCAGAGAGAAGTCCCTAGCAGGATCCACACATCTGGTCGGCTAGGCTTGCATGGGCCCAGCAGCTGTGGCTCTACTTGAGCCTCGGGGTTGGATGCAGGCATCCTAGTTGCTGGTGCACATGCTTCTTTGCACCAGCATAAGCCCAGCCCTTGTCGCAGTGATGCAGATGGAAGTGTCTGAGTCAACAGGCACCATAAGCTGAGGAGGCAAAAGAAGGGGGAACGCACAGCCTGGATCCGGTGCCCACAGGCTGCATCTAGCTCCTTGCTATATTTACTTTTCGGTTGCTATGATAAAACACCCTGACCAAAATCATCTTAAATGGGGAAAGCATTTATTTGGCTCACATTTCCAGGTCACAGTGATTAAAGGAAGTCAGAGCAGAGAGTCAAGCAAGAACTTGAGGAATGACACTCGCTGGCTCAATCTCGGGCCCTCTATTTGACACACTTATTACTAGATATTACATACAGGGCCACTCGCCTCAGGGGATGGTGCCACCCACAGAAGGATGGGTTCTCCCGCATCAATTAGTCATCAACAACCCTATACACACACACACACACACACACACACACACACACACACTCACTCACACACGCACACACTCTCTCTCTCTCTCTCTCTCTCTCTCTCTCTCTCACACACACACACACACACACACACACACACACACACGCACACACAAGCACACAGGCCAGTCTGATCTAGGCAACTGTTCAATAGAACTTTCAGATGACTCTAGGATCTGCCAGGTTGACAAAGCCATCTAGGACAACTTCCATGGGAGCTTGCCCACCATTTACAAATGCCATGGGAGAAAATGAAAGGAGGAAGAGAAGGGACACAAAAAATATATATTGCCTGGTGACATGGGTGTCTTTGTTAAGGAGGATGGAGAAATTGGAAAGCATTTAGATGCAAGTCTTACCACACGGCTGGCAGCTCGGCAACTGTTAGAGGCCTGGGTCTGAGTTTGGAGGGCGTGGGGCAGTGGTTACCAGGTTCCTCATGTCCTAGGAAAAGACTTTGGCAGAGGCACATATTTTGTAACAGGAAAGGAGACAGTTTATCAAAGAGAAGATGTCTGAGCTTAACTGTGGGCCAGGTCAAGGATTCCAAAGGAAAGAGCCAAGGGCCCTGAAACCTTTCTGTGGGTCATTTATCTATGTGAACTTTTTCTGTATATTCTCTGTTTTGTTTCATGTAGGTGGCGGTGGTGGTGGCGGCGCGTTTGGGTGGCTTGTTGCAATCCACCTTTCTCTTCCATCAGTTTCTTTCATATGCTAATCTTGATGTTCTCCAATCTATTTCCCTTCCTTAATGGTACCTTGCTTTCCATATTTCCCATGTTTCTTTGTATGACACTTTGTGTGTCTGCACACTGGGCTGCACTTGTGGTTCTCTTTAGGGATCTTCTTGCTGGCATCTTGGGGTCGAGGCACAAACCACTCAGACACTGATCTCAGTCAAACAGAGATGATTTCTCGAATGCCACATTCCAAGACTGATCCATCAGGGCCACAGACCAGACTCCCAGCTGTCTGGAACCTTGAGTTAAAATCTTATAGGGAGTTTAAGTCTAAAATTCACAAACGTCTGTGCCACGTTATTCCACCAATCAGTTTAGAGATGGGGGGCTTCCTTAGGAACATGTCTCTGTAATTCACTTACCCTGTTCCCATTGGCTGGGGTATTCAGCTGTGGCAGTGGACCTGCCTTGCCTAATATTCATGTCTTATCTTGATAGCCAGGAGGCCAGTTATCCATGTATACATCTCTTTCTGCCAAGCAAAATATCTGTTTCCAGGGAAGTCTTGGGAATTTAAACTTTATCTGACCTTTACTCAAAATGGAAGTCCTTTTCCAAATAGCTTCTTATATGGGTACAGGTGTAGAATTCTCTTATGTTGCGGTTCGTCCCAGGAGCAACTTATAAAGGCAAAAACCATAAAAGCTCATACAAACGTGCAGGAAGTGCTGCTGGGTGGTTGGTTCAGGTCCAAGCTTACTGTGGCTAGCTATACAGAGCCATTCCACTGACTTCTGTTGGGATTGGTTTCCAAGAACACCAAAGCACAGAACATCCTAGGAACAGCAGTAACAGCTCATGAGAAAGTTTCCTCATGACATTAGGAACAGCACAAAACGGCAGGCTAGACGGGCGACAGTTACCTAGGCCTTAGCGCTTTTTAGTGAAGATTGTGGTCTTTCAGAATTCAGAGCCCAGTGTTACCTAGGAGTGGACAAATCAGTTTTGGAGGGAGCTTCTGCATCTTTCACATCCCAGACTAGGCAGTCACAGCCGGGGATGTGGACTAGTGAGATTGCCCGGGGGGAAAGGCCCCTGCTGCCAAACCTGATAACCCGAGTTTGATGCCCAGGATAACAAGAGAGATGGAAAGAATCAACTCCTGTATACTGTCTCCTGACCTCCATCTCCCACACAGTAAGTTTAAATGTAACAACATCTATTTAAAGGTAGCAGGGATGAGAGCCTTAGTTGTACCTCCTAGGAGAGAAAGCAGAGGAGGGGCAGGTATGCTGTAGGAGCATGGGGTTATGGCCTTGTTGGAGGAAGTGTGACACTTGAGGTTTTAGATGTTCAAGCCAGGCCCAGTCTCTGTATAACCACAGGGTATATAAAGCACATTGCAGAGCTCTTGTGGCCTGACACCCTCTGGTCTCCCAGCAATCCTGGAAAGAAGCGGTGTGAATCCAAGCTTTGAGGGGTGTGTGGTTTGTCCTTTTAAGTGATGGAGCCATGCTAGAAGTCAACCCAGAATCCTTCTGTCCTGCACAGTGCTGTCTGTCTGCAATGAGAAATCATCTGAGAAGGGACAACGCATGAGCTCTAGGCAGACCCTAGCCCAAAGCTCAGGTACACACGGAAGTCACATCAGTGCCTTTACACTATGTTCTGATCACACCGATTTCTGGGGAAGCTCAGTCTTCTTTCCATAGGGTTTATTTTTATCTTTCAATTATGCTTATGCTGGGGAGGGGCGGGGCTGTTTGTGTACACACGTGCAAGCACCTTCAGAGATTAGGAGAGGATGCTGAAATCTACCCAACACTGGAATGACAGGTAGTCACGAGCCACCCAGCCTGAGCCCCATGATTCAAACTTGAGTCCTCTGCAAAACTTGTACGTGCTCTTAACCAGTGACCCATCTCTCCAGCCCCTCTATGACTCTGAGAATAAGAAGTACTAGTTAGTCATTGTGAATCCAACTGCTGGGGTCACGGCACATACATGGGCTGAGCTGATGTGCTTAATGTCTTCCTAGACTATACAAGGCCTTTTCCATGAGCTACCCACATGTGACAGTGTCTGAGAAAGGCAAGGGGCAGTTTGAGAAATCCTACACTGACATTTGCTCCTTGGCCCAGATTCCTTACATTTGGAGCCCTGAGGACATTGAAGTCTCATCATTGGACATTGGACACACTGATCTTTATAACTTTTGGAGCAACTTTGGCCCAGAAACAAATATAGCAGAGTATGTCCTCTATGTTGGCAAGACAGAAAGCCAAAGCCCAGGGACTTTGCCAGATCGATGAGGAAAAGCATTGTCAGAGTTCTTAGGCAACGGGTGAGATGTAGGAGATATCAGGTGAAAAGGTGGGGTGTATTAAAACTCACTGGGGAGGGATGTGGGAAACGGAGCGAATGGAGGTTCTGTAACCTATTAATGAATCACTAATATTCAGGAGGTGGTAAAACAATTGTTCTAAATGCATGGTATTAACCTCAGCATCTCCTCCTCCTCCCATTGTCTCGGATGGCAGAGCACAAAGCCAAGTTCTTACCTTACCCTGGCTTAAACCACACTGAATCTCAGAGCTCATAAACTGATCACTTTCAAGGTAAGGGCTTGCTGAGATTATTGGCATTAGTAGATTGATTGGTCAGGATTGGTCTCTGAGAGTAACCTGGGTTGACTTATGAGCCTCTTTCAAATCTATGAACTAAACAAGCCTCTATTCTTTGTAAATCACTCAGCCCAAGGGGCTTTGTTTTAGCAAATAGAAAATGGCCTGAGAAAGGGCCTGCGTGTACTTTGACTAAGGGCAATAATTCTGGAGCTGGCCAAGAACAATACAGGACAGTAAGTCCGTGAGGGAGACTTTGCCTCAAAGTGAGAGTGCCCCACCCCCACCCCTGGCTATGCAGTGGTGAGCGAGCATGGCCTTAAAGCTAAGTTTGCATTGAGTTGTGAAAAGAAGCCTGTCCCTTAGGTTGGTGCAGTTAGAATTACTCCTTAGCTCCCGAGACACTGGGAGTCTTCAGGGCTTTGGGTGCTGTCTGTGGTCTTTAACTCACTTTGATCAACACTTAAGCCTCAAAGGTTTAAGAGGCTCCATGCGTTGATCAATACTTGGAGGGAGCTCACCTTCACGTCTCAAAGCCTGCAGTTTTATCTTCATATTGCAGGTGACAATTTCTTTACTCTTCCTCCCTCCCTCCCTCCCTCCCTCCCTCCCTCC
>NC_034605.1:418825-420485 GCF_900095145.1 Mus pahari | reverse complement strand
TCCCTCCCTCCCTTCCTTCCCATTGAAACTTGCTGCTCATTTTGATTGCGGGTCCCAGCTCTGAGGCGCTTGCCTTGGCGGTTAGCCTCTGCTCGCACTCATTTCACACTGTCTATGCTCCCTGTGATACCTTCTGCCCTCATGGGCATCCTTAATTCTTGCTCTTCTTTGGCTCTCTGGCCTTCTACCCTGCCTGTTTTCAGGCTTAGACTGTTTTTTACTTCAGAAACTCTGGAGTCTTGGCAGTGTTAAAAGATGCAGACTTAGCCGGGCAGGGTGGCGCACACCTTTAATCCCATCACTCAAGAGGCAGGGGCAGGCAGATTTCTGAGTTTGGGGCCATCCTGGTCTACAGAGTGAGTTCCAGGACAGCCAGGGCTACACAGAGAAACCCTGTCTTGAAAAAACCAAAAACCAGAAACCAAAACCAAAACCAAAACCAAAACCAAAACCAAAACAAAAAAAACCCACCACCACCACCACCCAGCCCGGTTATGTTCAGAGCTGGCTGAGAATCAAGGAATTCAGCTCCTGTTCTGGGTTAGCTCAGTGGTGGAACTTTCCTAGTCCTTAAAGTCAATACTCAAGTACTGTAAAAAAAAACGAAAAATCCCAACACAACTGATAAGCCAGTAAAGAAAGCCTGCATAGGGACAACGCCCAGTTTTATAAAGATAAGTAAGGATGATAAAGATGGCAAGTGGCCTTGGCAGGATAGTTTAGCTGGTAAACACTCGCCTGGTGCAAACCTCATGACCTGAACTCCATTCCTGAAACCCACAGAAAGAGGAGAGGAGAGAACCCACTCCACAAAGTTGTCTTTGACCACTGCCTCCCCCACATCATGTATATGCACACACACACAAACATACACATGCAAACACACATACACATGCACACATAAACAGGCACATACACAAACATACACATGTACACACATATCCACAAACACATACATCCACAAACACACATATGCAAACACACACATCCACATCCACACACACACAAACAAACACAAGTAAACACACAAACACATATGGAGTCACATATACAAACACACATATACAAATACACATACACAAGCACACACATGCATACACACACATGCAAACACACAAACACACACATATACACATGCATATACACATACATACAGACATATATATATACACATGCACATGCAAACACATATACACATGTATGCACACAGACACACATTCTATCTCCTGTCTCTGCTTTATAAACTCATTAACTTTGCTTAGTTTTATAGAACTAGAAATTCTTTTCTTTCTTGTAGTCCAAGGTCTGGCTTCACCAAGTCGCAGTCTCTAAGGAGGGACCCTGCCAAAGCTGTCATTTTAGTCAACCATCGGCTTCTGCACTGCCCCCATGTATTCTTCAGCTTCAGTGGGGAAAGGCCCCTAAGTCTAACCTCCAGCTTTCTTCTCATGCTGTCCATCTTCCCTTCTCTCTTCTCTTAGGAATCTCTCTCTCTCTCTCTCTCTCTCTCTCTCTCTCTCTCTCTCTCTCTCTCTCTCTCCTAACCCTTGTCTGTCTGTCTGTCCTGGAACTTTGTAGACTAGGCTGGCCTCAGTAGAGATCTACTTACCTCTGCCTCCTGAGCACTAGGATGTGGTTGGTGCCAAGCCACCCGATATCA
>NC_034605.1:415914-417730 GCF_900095145.1 Mus pahari | reverse complement strand
CCCTGTTGAAGAACCGTCAGTGCTCTTAACTGCTGAGCCATCTCTTCAGACCTTCAAAAACTTTATTTTAGTAAGTGGAGGCTTCCTCTTTCTGTTTTTTGTTTTGTTTTTTTTTTGTTTTTGGTTTTTCTGTATAGCCCTGGGTGTCCTGGAACTCACTCTGTAGCCTAGGCTGGCCTCGAACTCCCCATCTGCTTTTCTAATGACAACCACCAAGCCTATCTCCTAACCTACTTTTCATTGTCCATTCAATTTATCAAACAACTTGGAAGTAGAAGACAGCAGAGAAATACCACAATGAACTGGTTCACAGAGGCCCCTACTTTGAAAGAGTTTCCCATCTGCCAGGGTTGGGGGGAATAGTAATAGACATTACAAAATCCTCTCTGTATTCAGGGACTTTACTTCATCGATTCATTCCTCTTGGTCTCAAACCATGTTTTGTTTTGTTTTTTCTAAATTCTGCCTCCTTCTTAAGTACCATCTCCTTTCCTTGACCCTTGACCATCATCTAACTGCAGGCTTCTTTCTTTTTTTAACTTGATCACTTAGTGTCTATCAATCCTTCTTACCCTCCCAAAGTGTCCCTTTTAAACAGAGCTATTGGTGCTCTACCCAAACCCCTTCTTCTCTCTTTCCATGTGTGTCTGTGGCATGAGGGTATGTTGAGGAGCCTTCCTGGAGCTTTGCCCACGAGCAAAATACAATTACTTACAACATTCCATCTCAGGACCACAGTGGGACACTTACTGATTGCCCCATTTGATTTCTTAGATGCATTATAGAAGGCCATTGTTTGTAATTCGGCTTATGCACTGCGTCTCAACCAGCTGAATTAAAGGTTAAATCGGAGTCACTCATGCTAAGGCTCCAAGTTCCCAAATAAAAATCAATTTGTTATTTGAGCTTCTATATCAGGAGACAGAGATATGTCTTCTCCTTTCTCCTAACTCCTCAGCTTCCTTCGCCTTTGCTTCTGTTTCTTTTCTTTCTCTCTTCCTCTTCTCCTTTTCTCCTTTTTCTTTCTTTCTTCTTTTATTTTTAAAGACAGAGTCTTTTTGTCGAGCAGGCCAGGTTGAAGCTGAGAATCCCTTACATGCTGAAATTACAGGCGTGAACTACCTCATATGGTCACACAGGAGTTTCAGTTAGGAATTCGTGCCGTGCCTTTGTTTTAATGTTTTCAAAAGAAATGATGGCAAATTAGCTGACATTGTTTTTACTCTGGATTCTGTTTTCCTGTTCCAGTCCTATAAAGCGAGCTTACCAAATCAGACCTGTTTCTCCTTCTTGGCTGTATGTCACTTACCTCTGCACGGTTGTTCCCCAACTCCCATTATTAGGGTAAAATCCAGGGACTCCACTGCTAGGTGAGTATGCTACCACAGAAGTATATTCCTTAGCCCCTGGATTCTCCTCACTAATTTTTTTGTAGGTGTATTTAGTATATGTTTTAGTTAGTGCATATTAATTTTGTAAAGTAAGATATCTCATTGTGACAGTTCCATACATGTACAAAATATGTGCTGACTATAGCCAGTCCCCTGACTATTGTTTCTTTTCTTTTGTTCTTTCCTTTTTTTCTACTTTTATTAACATTGGTATTCTGGCTCTATGTATGTCTGTTTGAGGGTGTCAGATCACCTGGCACTGGGATTACAGACAGTTGGGAACGGCCATGGGTGCTGGGATTTGAACCTTGCTCCTTTGGAAGAGCAGCCCCCTGAGGAGCCCCCCCCCCGAGCAGCTCCCCAGCAGCCCCCCTAAGCAGCCCCCCCAAGCAGCCCCCAAGCAGCCCCCCCAAGCAGCCCCCCCA
>NC_034605.1:411109-415820 GCF_900095145.1 Mus pahari | reverse complement strand
AACAGCCCCCCAGCAGGCCCCCTGAGCAGCCCCGACGATTCTTTTGTACCCTTCCTTCCTCACCTTCTCCCTCTCCCTTCCACATCTCTAGTATGACTGCCTTTACTTTCACATGCTGCTTTCCCTAAAGTTCACACAGAAAAACAATACACAAATACATGTCTTTCATGACTGCTTCATTTCATGAAACATGGTGATCTCCATGTTCCAACCATTGCTCCTGTAACTAACAAGATTTATTTATTTTTCCTGTATGTCTGAGTAATGCTCCATCGTGTGTGTGTGTGTGTGTGTGCTCCATCATGTGTGTGTGTGTGTGTGTGTGTGTGTGTGTGTGTGTGTGCTTCATGCATGCATGTGCACATGCCTTTTATTAATGAGCACCAACGATAATTCTGTAATTTAGCTATCATGAAGAGTGCCATGATAAACATGGGTATGCAGGTATCTCTGACTTTTTTATTCTTCTGGGTATAGATGACCACAGGAAGGTTCTATTTTTAATTTCCTGAGAAGCCTCCAACCAGCATTTTTTCCCCTTGATGACAACCATTTTCAGTAATGTAAGCACAACTTTGATTTCCATATTGCCAAATATGTTAAACATTTCCTCATGACTTGGAACTCATGTTGGTTGCTTTTCACTGCTATGACAAGGTATCTGAAAATGTCAACTAGAATAAGGATGGAGAGGTTTTTTTTTTTGGCTGGAAGTTGGAGGGTACAGTCAATCATGGCTGAAAAGGCATGACAACATGGGTGTGAGGTAATGAATACATGTGTCAGAGTCAGGAAACAAAGAAATGTGAATTCTAGTACTTGGCTTGATTTCTTCTTTGTACTCAGTCTAGGACTCCACCTCATGGACTAATGCCACTCATAATTAAACCTTCCTGGAGATGCCCTCACAGATATTTCCATATTTGTGTCTCCTTGGTAATTCTGAGTCCCGTCAAACTGACAGTCAAGATTAACCATCACGAGTCCACCCCTTGTCACCTTGACATCCATGGGTCATGGTCATCTCATAATACAAAAATCTATCCAGCCCAACTGGAAAAGTCTTCGGAGTCTTTTAATAGTTTCTCCCCAAAAGTCCAAAGTCTCGTCTGAGACTCATGGCAAACTCCTAGCTGGGAACCTCTATAAAATGAAAACCCATGTTGTACACTTCCACTGTACAAGGGCACAGAGTAAGCACTCCTGACAAACATGTACACATCAAGGTAATCCCATGGCACTCCGGTACCTTGACTCAAATCACTTAAAAGCAATTCTGTCTTCTGAAAGGAAGGGATAGGAAGATAACCAAGGAAAGATCAAATCAAAGAACCTTGAAACCCAGAAGGGCAAAGAGCAATCCCCAAAGTGCCACGTCTGGCATTAAAGACTTGTGTTGGAATCACCTGGGCTTTATCAGCTGCGTGCAGCCCCGTGGATAGCATAGGTGACTCTATTGTCTACTTCAAGTTTGCAGCTTTCATGGTAGGCATAGTATGGTCCTAGATCTCCACAATCCCGAGTCTCTATTGTAGCTCATACTTCACTTCTCTGTTTCATACAGAGATCCCTCTGGGCCTCCTTATTAATTAATTTATATTTATGTATATGAGTACACTGTAGCTGTCTTCAGACACACCAGAAGAGAGCATTGGATCCCATTACAGATGGTTGTGAGCCACCATGTAGTTGCTAAAAATTGAACTCAGGACCTCTGGAAGAGCAGTCAGTGCTCTTAACCGCTGAGCCATCTCTCCAGCCCCCCCCCCCCCAGGCCTCTTTGCAGGGCATTCAATGTTGCCACATAGTGACTAGCCTCAGTGGCAATCTGGAATCTTCATGTAAGCCTCGAGGACTCCCTCACTCTTACCAATACCTAAAATACCATTATTGTATGGATGATGATGCCAAGTTCTGCGGCCAGTCAGGATGCACGCTGGTCACGTGGACCTCAGCTGTGGGATTCTGTGAGCTCTGAGATTTACCCTGAGAAATGGGCATTTAGAGCAGGGAATCCCTGGGGTTGAGTCCTCAGTTCAGTGTCCCCTCTCTGATAAATTTATATTGGTGAAAATGAGAGCATTTGATAGGTAGGTAGGATCGTGCCTTCAGGATACCTTTGAATATGCTCTCATTATAGAGTGAAAGATTTCTCCATAATCTACCAATCTCACTAATAATGCAGCTGCTTTCTCAGAACCCCCTTGTCTGCAACTTTAGATTCAGTCTTTTCCTTGCTAAATGACATATTTTAATATCTTCTTCCTCCTCCTCCTTCTCCCTGCTCCGTGGCTCTGATTAAGAGCAGTAAGTACTAACTGTACCATAGCTTGGATGGTATGGTATACGCTCTTGAAATCTCTCTGCTAAGCAACTTATAAAAAATATTTTTAAAACTTATATTACAATAAATTGAAAAAACTACAATAGGTGAAAAGATTCTAGACATTTCTTTTTAATTAGGAAAAGATCACTTCTCCTTGTGACCGAGACTATCACGTGAGCCCCTGACGCTTCCATCTCAGCCCTTCTCATCCCTAGAAGTCATTCACCCTCTTCTGAGATACTTAGCGTCTTTAATTGACCTCATGGTTGGGATCCTGACAGCTTATCTCATGTATATTTTCTACTTCATGTTTAATCTGTAGAACTTGAGACTCTAAAATCTTTAGGAAGTCACACAATAACATCTTCTGTGCCTCTTTCCTCTTAAAATGGGCCATAGGCTTGGGGAGTGTGACTTCCCAGTTCTCATTGCCTGTCAGTGGAGTCTAGATGATCCGTGGATGCTGTTTTTAAAAGGAAGTAGCAGCAGGGACAGTGACTTATACCCTGAAGTCATCAGCAATACTAGAAGACATCTCTTGATAAAGAGGTTGAGGGGTGTGGGTCCTATAAATAGTAAGAGGATAGACACTAGAACTCTTGAAATGAGAATAACTATGGCATCTAAAACTCTCAGTCCAAGGAAGCTTAGGTTGTTTGTTCTTAGAATTAAAAGGACTATTCTGTTTTATGCATGCATACATATGCACACATGCACATGTGCTCTCTTGCACACACACATACACGAGAGAGAGAGAGAGAGAGAGAGAGAGAGAGAGAGAGAGAGAGAGAGAGAGAACCTGGCCTGGCCAACTAATGCAGAAGCAGAATTCCTCTTGGAACATCAAGCACGTTCTTTCTGGAACAGCAGTTAATACATCTAAGGCTCATTCATTCTTGAGAACAGTAACCATCTATGAGTTTGTTATCATATGTCATTGAAAGCCTTACCCCATGATATCCAAGTTTTCTGCTAATCCCTAAGACAGGTTTCAACAAACCATCAAGCATAAGGTCCTCTCCGACTTGCCTATCTTCCTTCTGATCTCAAACATTGAAGACAGAACCTAACCTTCATGCGGTCATCGATGAAAATCTCAGGTTTCTGCAAGATATTTTGTAATTGTCTTCTAATATCTAGGCCAGATTGAATGATAAACCCGTTTTTTAATTAATCCTCCTGTGCCTCAGTAAGTTTTCCTTGAGCTTCTTGTAGAAGGCAGCAGTATTTTCATTGGCTTCTTGCTCAGTGGTAGATACTTTATCACAATTGAAAGGCTTATCTCTACCAGCTCTAACTCTCCAGATCAGATTGACAGTCTGTGATGCTGCTGTCACCGCTCTCCTAGGTCCTTAAGATCCCAATCAGGACTCATGACAGTGATACCTGTAGATCTAGAAGGATAGTCAGCTGTTGACACATGTCAAGAATCTAAGAGTTCTCTGTGAGGCTGGCTCTCACTCTGGGTAATGGTTTGCCAATTACCAAAGTAATGTCTGTTCAGGAGAATCCAAAGGCCTGAGGTTTTTGTTAGAATTCATTGAGTTTTTTTTTAAAAGCTTTATTTATTTATTATATGTAATTACACACATAGCTGTCTTCAGACACTCCAGAAGAGGAGGTCAGGTCTTGTTACAGATGGTTATGAGCCACCATGTGGTTGCTGGGATTTGAACTCAGGACCTTTGAAAAAGCAGTCGGGTGCTCTTACCCACTGAGCCATCTCACCAGCCCTCATTGAGATATTTTTATTAGTCATCAGAAAAACTTCCCTAAGTCTTTTCTTATTTCCTTTAAATCTTAAAAGGAAAATGTTCTCCATCAATGTTCCTCTCTTTGGGTGGTCCTATGAGGAAGCATCCCTTTGGGTGGTCCTATGAGGAAGCATGTCTACAGTGGCTTCCAGTGTCCAGTAGAGGACTTGGGATATAAGGTGGTTGGCGACTTGGGAGAGTGACTATAGAGAGCAGACAGTGGTGGGCAGGTGAGCATCTGGAGAGGTGAAAGACAGATTTATTTATTCCCTGTGGGATACGTCAAAAGAAGAAAGCTTCCCAAAGCTTTGAAGAGAGTTCCTGGGGCAGACCCTATTAAGACTAAAACAGAAAGCTCCATGTTGTGTTTCCTACAGTCATGCTTGTTGACGCCTTCAAATAGAATTATTCTATGTGAGCGACTTCAAGCCATGTACCATCTCATAGAAAAGATCTCACTGGAGAAAAGTGTTATAGATCAAGTTTCCTTTGTGGGAATGGCTTCACCATCCTCTAGACAGTACAGAAACTCAGGTGTTACAGAAGAAAGATTTTTCTGGGGACGGGGGGGGGGACAGTGGGCTGAGAACCACATATGTCCCAATTGACAGTCTGTGATGCTGCTGTCACC
>NC_034605.1:409078-410812 GCF_900095145.1 Mus pahari | reverse complement strand
AGATCCCAATCAGGACTCATGACAGTGATACCTGTAGATCTAGAAGGATAGTCAGCTGTTGACACATGTCAAGAATCTAAGAGTTCTCTGTGACGTTGACTCTCACTCTGGGTAATGGTTTGCCAATTACTGAAGTAATGTCTGTTCTTGCACTGCTCCACAAACCGGTATACACTGGTACAAAGAGCTGCTTTCTCATTTGGAAGAACACAAGGAATTACCATCATTGCTACCTTTGAGTGAAGTATTTGTCCTTTAGGTTGCCTCTAGCTCCCACCGCAGTTCGGGTTTCTCCAAGTGAGATCCCGAAGATGAGGAGTACTCAGTCTGTCTGGCCCCCGATCTCTTCCTGTGTCTCCTCTGTGAGTTGGGAAGATGTGTGTAGCTTAGAAGCAACTTTATGTTCTGTGTTCAGTGTCCAGAGGTTGGGAAGTCCCAGAAACAGCCTTCACAAGCTCCATTCCCCAAGGAAATCTTGTTAATCATGTATTTGAACCAAGGAAGGAGCCTGAGAAATGAAGTTTGGATCTGAGGGCTTAAAATATGCTGCCAGAATTCTCCTCTTGGAGCCCCTCCTACCCTCAGGGTTCTTTTTTACTTTTCCTTAATAAAAGTACTTTCACTTTGATAAGTAAATAAATTAATAAGCTGGCAAAGAAGAGCATTAAGGAAAATGGTGGAGGAGAGGACTGGTGACTTAAGAAGTCCCCAAAGTCAGCAGCTCCCCTATTCTCTCTGCTAATCCATACAAATGGGCTCGTCCCCTTAATTTAGTAATTTAGTTGGTGTTCTGGTCCCATGGAGGCACTGTCAGGTTAAACAAGGACATTCAGGAGGTTGATACAAATTAAAAAAGGATGCCCCCGAGGTTTCTAAAATGTATATAATCAAGTCTTACAGGATCTTGGGACATACCCAACACCAACAGGACTCCCAGAAGAAGACTTACTCCTGCTGAGTGTGTGTTGTGCCTAAAGGTGTTTCAGAAAGCAAAACAGTTGCTTGTGGCAGAGAGGCTGCTTCTAGAAGAGGAGGAGGCCCCCACAACGTGAGAGCTGAGTGGGTCTTGAATGAACCAGAGCCCAAGGGTGGAGGAGAGTAGGGAAAGTGGACTATGGGAGAGAAAATGGGGAAATACCAGTTGTAGGAAGTAGTCTGGGACAGCCACTCTCGGCCACAACAGGGAGAGAAAAGGCAGAAAACATGAGCTAATGATTCAGGATCAGCAGGAGCAAGATCAGCATCCCCGTTGAACTTTGGTTCCAAGTGTATCTTGCCTGTTACACTCAGGGGACACTAAAGGGTTTCAATGAGGAGAGGCAAGAAGAGTGAAGAGAAAGAGGCAGCAAAGATTCTTGGAGTAGAAAGAAAGAGGGGAGAGGAGAAAAAGGAGCAAAAGTGAGCCTTATTTCAAGCAGACCCGTGCCCAGACCTTTATTCACCAAAGACAGAATTGCTTTTAAGTGATTTGAGTCAAGGCACCGGGGTGCCATGGGATTACCTTGATGCTTACATGTTTGTCGAGATTAATTCAACAAGATACAAAGGAAAAAACGAAAAAGAAAGAAAGAAAGAAAGAAAGAAAGAAAGAAAGAAAGAAAGAAAGAAAGAAAGAAAGAAAGAAGGAAGGAAGGAAGGAAGGAAGGAAAGAAAGAAAGAAAGAAAGAAAGAAAGAAAGAAAGAAAGAAAGAAAGAAAGGGAAGGAAGGAAGGAAGGAAGGAAGGAAGGAAGGAA
>NC_034605.1:405447-409028 GCF_900095145.1 Mus pahari | reverse complement strand
GAAGGAAGGAAGGAAGGAAGAAAAATGCAGTAAGCAAAATATATTAAATTTGAGATGGGTAAATACATCCACTTAGACACAAGCCACCTGTCTGACTTAGAATTGTCCCACAGGTTCCTGGGTTCAACTCTCATCTCTTCTACTTGGTCTTGTTTACACCATGTCTTCCTGCCTCCTGAGGGATGGGCATGATACATACCTCCCTCTCCATGTGTGGACTTAGCATAAATTGAACTGGAAATTGTTTATTTCTTTTGGAGACTAGTCATGGTTTTGTGCCTGACCTTGTAGCTAATTTTATGTCTATCTTCTACCTAACAAAACCTCAATGCCTGCCCACGCCTACCCATCTTACAGGACAGCAGCAGTTGGTTGTGACACTAATCTGACATCTTGAGTTGTCATTCTTAGAATCAAGTCTAAACCCCTTATTACTAAGGGAGGAGAAAGGGGCAGAGAGTGAGATCTGGGAAACTTTGTGTAAATCCTTACAAAATTAGTGTACCAAAAAAAAAAAAAAATCAAGTCAGCAAAGTGGAAGAAGAAATATGGATACCCACTCACCCAAAGCCAATTGTGCAGACCACGGTGTAGATTAAAGATGCTAATGAGTCATGTGATTCATGAAATTGAATGTTAGAACTACGATTGTCTGCACAGAAAAAAAAATCTATGCAAAGGAGGCAAAAGTATATACTACACAAATGACCCAAAAGCTTATGCTGAGGTGGCTTAAAACCTTAGTTCTTCGTATCAGAGACATCTAAACTTACTCTCTCTGCCTGTTTCCTGACTGGGAAGTGCCATTTTTCCTACTGAACCATCCTTGCTTCTGCTGTAAGCGTGTATCTCTACTCAATTTTTCTATTCCAGAATTCAATAACTTGGAAACATTTCAGAAGTTTACACTGTACCTCCACATTGGCAATATTAACACTATTTGCTTACATAGTTATTACAAGGATTCAGCTTGACATATCCGTAGCTATTTTGAGTGATAATTGCTTGGATAAGTGACTGCTTTTCCCTGCCTATTTTCACAGAGAGTTATACACAAAATCATCAAGGCGAGATGTGGAACTTCTCGACCGTCATGAGTTCTCTATGTTAGAAATGTAGATGGATATTTTTGCATCTTTCCAAAATGTCAGAATTAGTTAACAATAAGCTATGTTATTTTCACTAGCTGCAAAGTAATACAGGCTGACGTTGTTACTCTTCTGGGCAAGGTAGGACTGTTACATTCACAAATTCACAGCAACTGGTCGCCTGTGTAAGACCTGCACAAGATCAAGCCAGGCAACATTTGAGTTTGGAATGGGAAGGAGTTCAAGAACCCAGTCCTCAATGAGGTGCTATGAACTGTTGATGGCTTCTGAGTGCCGTGAGAGTCAGCTTTTATTACAATTATAGCTCCTGGTAAGTTAACCATACTCCAGGAAATAACCCCACACAGAAATATATAGACAACACAAATTGGAGTTGTTGGGTTGTTAGATTTGAAAGAAAAAGAAGACAGGAAGTTGGGTGAGAAGGGATATGGCAGTATACCTGAGAGAAGCTAAGGGGAAGAGTCACAGGTAAAAGTGAGCAAATGTATTATATAAAATCATCAAAGAAATGATAAAAAACATTCATTTTAAAAAGAAATTCATAAAGTACCTACTTTTAATGCAACATCTGGAGGTAGAGACAAATGCACGAACTTTTAACTCATGGGCTACACAATCCACAGCACACAGTAACTTATGTAAGCAAGTAGGTCAGAGAATGGCTGCACCTGGATTAAGGCCATAGCAGAAATCCAAGAGGCTTTACTGGAGGCAGAGGGAGCTAGCTGAGGCCAGGAAGGTCGTTAGCAAACCCAGCTAGACAGCTGCTCTTAGAGAGCCAAGCCAGGAGGCTGCAAGTTTGAAACGAGCCGGAAAGGCAAGGTGTGGAACTTTGGAGTCCACAGATACAGGGTGCTGGTCCATAGGACTATGGGGGTGCAGTGCAGGACCACTCCAGACAGACAAAGAGGCGATGGTCTGAGTAGGCCATATTAGCAATGGAGACCAAACCAAGGTGAAGCCCACAAACACTGTGGCACTAGAGCACCTCCCCTCAAAATACTCATGTACAAATAAATTAACATAATTTAAAATTTTAAATGACCTAAAAAGTTGTCTCACTCTGATATTAGCGTCTTCTAATTTATTGTTATTGTTATTATTATTATTGTGTGTGTACACACATGCACGTATACACATGCACGCAGAAGCACATACAGGTGCTTGTGTGCCACGAAGGCCATGTAAAGGCCAGAGGATAGCTTTGTGAAGTGATCCCTCTCTTACCTAGGGACAGAACTCAGGTTTAAACCTGGAATCTTGGCTTGGACTTCCTATGCGTTTTACTGGCTCTATGTTTCGTCTTCCTTCCTTTTTGACTGACTAAACATTTTTCCCTTCAATTCTTGGTGACTGGTTGTCTCTTGTTGTGATTGGAGGGCTTGCTTAGAAATTGGAACTTACAAACTTACAGGGTCTAAATACTTTATAATGTGGGGAGGGCTCTATCTTCTCATACTGCTGGCTGACTCTTGTTGGATCTGGTTCGGTACGTGCATACGAGACACGTTACAATTATATTTTACTGTATCAACGTCTCCGTACACTCAGTTATTTCCCGCTGTTCATGCCTTTCGTCACTTCAGACATCCCATAGTTCCTGTGGGTTACTTTGTCTTCTGGCCAAAGTCTTCCCTTAGAACTTGGGGACAGGCTATGTCTTCACAACCGTGAGGATGTTTATACATGGTTATTTTTGGTTAGCTTGTTTGTTTATCCTTTCAATGATTTACAATTTTCCTAGGACTTTAGAAGAAATTGTAAAATAGTGAAAATTGACTGCAAATGTAGCAAAACACTGTTGTAAATCATATTTCAACGAGCATTATTTTATGTAGATAACGGCTTCTTCTTCCACGTGTTTATTTTAATTTTTCCTTTTTTTAAAAAGATTTTTTAAAAAAGATTTATTTATTTCATGTATACATGAAATATTTATTGTATGTATACAATGAGTACATTGTAGCTATCTTCAGACACAGCAGAAGATGGCATCAGATCCCATTGATGAGAGCCACCATATGGTTTCTGGGAATTGGACTCAGAACCTTCGAAAGAACTGTCAGTGGTCTTAACCACTGAGTCATCTCTCCAACCCTAATTTTTTTCTTTATTATTAAAATTTTCATATAGATATACAATGAAAATATGAACACATCTGCCTTTGCCTTCTCCAACTCTCTCCATAGCCCATATATTCTCTCGTCTTTTTTATTGTGACCCACCAGTAATAGGTTATTGTTGATGTTAATGTTTCGATATATGCGTGACTGTGGGGCCATCCATGGGAGGGAGCAAGGGAATCCTCCCAGATGCTTGGGTTCTTACAAGGCACTTTTGCTGGGCCTGAGATGCTCTTGTAGCTGAGTGGTAAAGCACACACTTGACATTTGCAAGGCCCTGGGTTTATAACACACACATACACACACACACACACATACACACACACACACACACACACACACACAC
>NC_034605.1:396029-405372 GCF_900095145.1 Mus pahari | reverse complement strand
ACACACACACACACACACACACACACACACACACACATACACACCTACCTGTGTGGTTCTTTACTTTGCTTGAAAGTAAATTCTACCATTTTGTTTCTGTAGCTTGTCTACGTTGCCAGCATTCTAACTTCTTCGACTACATCCTGTGTCTTCATTTGCACCCTCTGGCTCCTCTGTTTATCTGTCATCATTATTATCATTATCATTATTATTGTTGTTGTATGTTTGTTTTTCTTCAGTTCCCTTGCTGCGCGGCCGTATGCAGGTTTCTTTATCATCTATTCTCGGAATTCTGCTGGACATGTTTGACTTTTAGCCTGGTGTCATGGGTCAGTTCTGATTAAATCTGAGCCCTTGCTTCCTGAATATAGCTCACTTGCCTTCGCGCCTCTGTTGCATCAGAAATAAAAAACTGCTCCCCATGGTTTCCCTGCAGGAGAATCCTTACTGCTTTACCACTGGGTCCTGGTGCTCTTGAGAAATGATGCAGATGCCCTTGACCTCAAGAGGATATTTGTTGATTAATACATTTGAGCCCTGAGGAATACTTGATCTCCCCAAACATAACTGACCACAGGCTCTGTCACCTAATAAATAAATAAATAAATAAAAAGAGATGGAGAAATGCCACCTACTTTTATTGAGGCTTTGTAATTAGCAAGCCTCAGATGTTGTAATATATGCCTATACCCCACCTCTGCCTGCCCATATTCCTTGGAAGAAGTAGACATATTTTTCTGCATTTTATGTCATTACTTTGTGTTTCAGCTTTTATGTTGAGGTAGTCTTTCTCTCTAGCTCTGGATAACTTTAAGCTTCTAACCATCCTGCTTCAGTTTCCTGTGTTCTGGGATTGTAGGCAGGTTCCACTGTGCTCTGCTGCATGTTGTATTGTTATCTAAGAAGCAAAACCTTGCTCACAGAGTCAGTGGCCGCCTAGTAAATTATCAAGGTGAATCATCTGAGGCACAGGATGGCTCCGAGCCACTGCTTGTACAGATAAAAGGCTGTTTCTCCACCCTCTCCTATTCAAGCAGGCTTTCTGTGCCTCTCGGTGTGGTGTGCTCTCTCCTCTGGAAGGAGCATCGCTGAAACTTGAGCCTCGTTGAGCCTCGCTTCTCCAGAACAACAGTCCTGAGATTCACCATCGAGTTCGTGAGTTAAACCTTGGGCTTAGCATGACTGCCAGGGATTCAGGGCACTTCTAGGCGGTAAGCGAGTTTAAAATCTTTATGTTATGCATCCTTTATACATTTATAAACTATAGTAATTTTTACTTGCTTCTTCATTGAATGTTAGAAGATTACAAGATTAGAAGTTTGATAACTAAAGTCTTAAAGGTAAAACCCCAGGTTTCAGCTGCCCAGACAGGTTAGGCTATAAGATTGTGCCAGTTAATGAGATGAATGATCGTGTAAGGAAGAGGAGGGAGACTCCATTCTTGTGGACTGAAGAGGTCTGGTGACCCACCCCCGTCCATCTGCGTAGTGCCGATGGAGTTTTAGATTTAAGCAAGGAAGAATTGAGGCAGGACACGGACTTAAGGAGGAATTCTGGTCAGAGCGCTGTCTGTTTGATCATTGTCTCGGTTCTGGTTCTTCCAGACAGCTAGAAGATTTTTTGTGTTTTTTGTTTTGTTGGTGGTGGTGGGTTTGTGTGTGTGTGTGTGTGTGTGTGTGTGTGTGTGTGTGTGTGTGTNTGTGTGTGTGTGTGTGTGTGTGTGTGTGTGTGTGTGTGTGTGTGTGTGTGTGTTTGTATTTGTTTTTATTTGTTTGTTTCTTTTTTCTTTTTCTTTTAGCCAAAGTAGTTTCTAATTACCTGTTCTAGTAATAAATTCCTCCCCACTCCTTTCTTAAAATTTTCATTTTCTCTTAATATTTAAAAGAACAAAACTCTATTAATACCCAGAAAGCTACGATATCTGTTTTCAAAACACATACCTCTGTCTGACTTCACAGTAGGTATCAGGTGTTTTCTGTCTCATGACCTGGGCACTACTCAGCTGAGGCGTAGGTAAGGCTGCATTTCTGTCTTTATGGGCATTATCTGGAAGTCCTGCTGATGTGCATAGTGACAGCCATCTATACACGGAGGCTGCTAATACCAGCTGCTATACGCTGTATGAGTCTGACCTGTTTTCCCTTTCTTCCTCTTTCCCCCATCCATTTCCTCCTCCTTGTACTTTTCCTTGTTTTTCTTCCTGCTCTTCTCCTCTTCTTCACTGCCTTTTAAAAGCAGGATTCTGAGCGACAACCATAATCAACGGATTAAAAAGAAATCTGGTCACTTGGTACACAGAAGGCTTATTGGAGATTTTTGTGCCCAGAGGGGAATTAAATTCAACACAGTTGCAGAAGACCTCTGAAAGCAGCAATTCCTAATCAGCTCACAGGATGGAGACAGCAGTCTATGCTAAGAGGACCAGGTAGGCTGCTGCTGGGAACTCCTCGCTCCCCATCTCTGGTGCTTCAGCACCCTGAATTTGTTGGATTGTTGGATTTCCTTGTTACCTTTAAAGGGACCCATCACTGAAATTCAATTTGCTTCCACTGCCTCTGGTGAAAGGTGGTACGAATTACTTGTACATAAAATGCTACTAGCTTAGAGTTCTAAGCTAGTATTTAATCAACTGATTGATTATTGTGTGTGACACTGTGACCATGTGGAGGACAGGACAACCTGCAGGAGCTGGTTTTCTCCTTGGATCATATGGGTGATGAAATGCCAGCTGCTAGGTACCTGAGTTGGTTGGTACCAGCTCCAGAGTTGGTTTAGGTCCCAAAGAAGAGATGTGGGCTTGGCGAGGAAAGGAGACTGACAGAATCTGAGGGTGAATCGGGATGTTTATTGAAAAAAAGTTACCCCTTTTATAATTCATGTTTGCGTAACAGCCTAGCCACAGGTAAATTGAAAGCAGATTTAATGATTCCAAGATGTGTATGATCTTTTCAAAGACCATTTTAACCTATTTTTGCCCTATTTCTCAATGTCCAGAATGAAAGAGGTAATAAACTTTTACAGTATTTTTCTTCAAATCAAAGGCAGTAAGTTCAGCAAACATCTAAGTCGCTGTTGCTCTCTACGGTTCAGCAAGCCCACCAGATGCCCTCCTGAACATTCTTAGCCTTTGTGGTGGCCCTTTGTGGTCAGAAGGTGGCAGATACTGAGTCCTGAGAAACAAGCCACAAGAGCAATTTTCATTCCTTAAGGGGCGCGATGCAGCGTTTGCGCCATGTCGCATAAGAAGCATTGAGCCGTTTTCTAATTTCATTCCTGTGTCCCTCAGCCTTACAATATGGACCTGTTCTCCTTATATACTCCTCATATACTCCCCAAAGGGAAGGTCCTAATATCTTAGTCTTCTTCCAGTACACCAGTCAATTCTAATTCCTTCAATGTATGCTCTTGTATATGACTAACTCTTAATAGGATTTGGTCCTTGTGGGGGCATACCAGATCTTGCTGTGCCTCCTGTAAGTCGTGTACCCAGGGAATCAGTCGTGGACACTGTTCTGTGCCAATTAACTGACCTCTTGCCCTCAGCTACCTGGGCCTCAGACTCCAGGTCTGGGCCCATTGTTTCTCCCAGTTGTGTGCTTTCATCCCTGGGGCCAGGTGTGAAGTTCCTAAGAATTCCCGGAACCATAACTCCTTAACTTCTCTATTCTCAGTACAATAAGGGGTGCAAAGAGGGGATTCTTGTGTAGGAGGAGTAAGCAGAGTTATTATGATATATGGTTCCACAGTGGAGGAGATCTTTTCCAAAGAATTATTTTGTTTCGAGGGTCTGCCATTGTACACCTTCACATCCACCATCAAAGCCCATACAGGTTTTCCCAAGGGGTGGGGGGAACACACAAGGAACCTCTCATAACACAGTGAGAGGCTCAAAGTAAAAGGTGCTGGAGAATTGTGAGCCACAATGTTGTATGCTGGACCTTGGTCTAGCAGCAGTGATCATCATATGACCCATGCCATTAGGCTCGACATCACGTCCCCTTTATGCACTGAGCCACCTTGCCATCCCCTTTGGTAGTGTTTTAAAGTTTAGTTTTATATCTCTGGCTTGTCTAAAATCCTTACCTGGTTTGGAAGGGCACACTATCTTGGAGAACCCCTTCTTGCCCCAGCTCTAACCCAAAGCATCTCAGAATGTCCTCTACTTCCTGCGTCTTAGTGACACTGATGCTGAGACTATGGGGAAAGGGTCAATGGTCAAATAGTTTCAATGGCGATCAGGGTTTGCACCCAGATTCTGATTTATGACTAAGTGGTTTGGTGGCCATGTCTCTGGGTCTCACTTTTGCAAGTGAGGAAGACCCAAGTCTCGGCCTCCGTTTACATCGAGGCCACTGAGAATGTAAAGCACTTGAGCACTTGGCCTAGTGTCCCATGGTAAGAGCTGTAGCTAGGATTTACACTGGAGACTTAACTTTTCCTCTGCAGCCTTCACCACTACACAGTACAAATGCATTAAATAATTCGTCTGCTCACCTTCAACTCTGAAGTTATAGATGATATAAATAAAAAAAAAACACTGAGGGAAGAGAAAGAGAAGGTGTGTTTAGCTAGCTGTGGGTCTTTGATTCCCTCTTTAGAGTGGAAAGATAGGATGGATGTGCAGGGCACAAACAGAATGCCAGGGAGGGAGAGCTTCTGTGGTCTAGACTCAGCAATCTGAGGCCTGCCATCTCACTTCATGCATGTTCTCAGTTATTTTACTATAAAGTACAAAGTCCCCTTATGAGAACAGAGTATCTAGAAAAATCTCAATCTGTTCCTTTTGATCAAATGACAAAACATAAGCATGAAGGAGAGAAGATTTTTTAAAATTTTATTTATTTATTATATGTAAGTACACTGTAGCTGTCTTCAGACACTCCAGAAGAGGGCGTCAGATTTCATTACGGATGGTTGTGAGCCACCATGTGGTTGCTGGGATTTGAACTGAGGACCTTTGGAAGAGCAGTCAGTGCTCTTAACCGCTGAGCCATCTCGCCAGCCCTGGGAGAGAAGATTTGACTGGGGGCCCGGAGGACGGCTCAGCAGTTCCAGGCCCTTGCTGCTCTTGCCAAGAAGCCAGGTTTAGCTCTCAGCACTCACATGGTGCTCACCGCCCGTGACCCCAGCTCTAATACTTCTGATGTCCTCTCCTGGCCTCTGTGGAGACTGTATGCAAGGGATGTGCATGCGTGCAGGAAAACATTCAGTTATATCAAAATCGCAGCTTTTGATATATATCAATATATATATATATCAAATATATATATATATATATATATATATATATATATATATATATATATATATATATATCAATCCATAGTCCTTGAGCCCTGCTATGTTGGTCCTGTAGAGAAGTGTACATTCTAGGAAATGCATAGCAGACTATAGGCACTTAGTTAAAGACCCCTTAAGAGGGAAGAAGAGCAAGAGGAAGAAGGGAGAGAGAGAGAGAGAGAGAGACAGAGACAGAGACAGAGACAGAGACAGAGACAGAGACACACAGAGAGACATGGAGAGAGACACACAGAGAGAGACAGAGAGAGAAAGAGCAGTCCAAAGCTTCAAGATCTCCTGCAATCATGTACCCTAGTCACCTCTCTTTCTTCCACCTGGACCACTTCTTAAAGGTTCCTTACTTCCAGTATGATCTAAACTATAAAACTGGTACTTTTAAAAACAACAAAACAGACTTAAAAATCATTATTGTATGGTGATGGTTTCTCATTTGGAAGGCTTAGGTATCTTTGTAAGAAATTTAAAGATCAATTTGGAAACTTTCATAGAGACATTTACACTGTGGAGAATACAAACATATCCACATAGGATGGCTGTTTAAGGAGACGCTTGAGAAATGTCTCTGGATGTTAATGAAAACCCCGAGGGCTGAAACCGTTTTGGACAAACTATTTCCTCTGCTGTGAAAGAACAGGTGTCTGCACCAATAGTTACATCACTCTTATTGGACATACAAAGTACATAATTCACCATTCCATCTAAGTCTCTAAGAGTCTATGGGTTGAAATCATAAAACAGACGATTCAAACCTTTGGGAGCTCGATTCTTGGAGAAAGAAAGGCAGTTACCTCATGTTTGAGCACACGCACCTAGCAGTGAACGAGACTTGTCATTAAAACTCACCTGACTCAATTTTGAACTTTATCCAATAGCGTTATATAATGCTAAATGTATTTGGACTTTATTTCTAGGAACGAGAAGGTTTTGAACTGTTTGTACCAACAGCCAGACGCACTCTTCAAGCTGATCTGTTTTCCCTGGGCAGGGGGCGGCTCCGTTCATTTTGCCAAGTGGGGCCAAAAGATTAATGGCTTACTGGAAGGTATGTTGACTTTCATCCCAGGTAAATAAAGAAGCTTAGTTAACAGCTTCGCAGAGAAACTCGAGTTCATTGAGTTTCCTAGGTTTGTGGATTTCTAACCCTTATTAAATTGGAAATGTTTTCAGTCGTTGTTTTTTCAATATAATTTTACCTGTTTTCTTCCCCTGACATTTTTTTCTTTTTCTTTTTTTAAAAAGATTTATTTATTTATTTTATGTATGTGAGTACACTGTAGCTGTCTTTCAGACACACCGGCAGAGGGCATCGGATCCCATTACAGATGGTTGAAAGCTACCATGTGGTGCTGGGATTTGAACTCAGGACCTCTGGAAGAGCAGTCAGTGCTCTTAACAGCTGAGCCATCTCTTCAGCCCTTCCCCTGTCATTTTTGACGTCACATGATATTGTGCCACTGGTTGCTGATTCGACATCTTGAGCTACCTCTCTACACATTTCTGCTTCCATTCTCAACCATTGACTTGGCTTCTCAGTGTTCCTGTCGGTAGGCTTTATCTCACAGCATCGTGAGACAAACCCATCTCCTCAGTGACTTCCCGGTTATATTTTCTTTCCTATGATTCCTTTCCTGAACAATAACATCACTTTCTTTTTAAAATCAGTCTATATTTAATTATAAAGGGGTTCTGTTGCAGTGTCTCCTCCCATACAAACAATATTCTTTGATTATATCCTGTCCCTTTTCTCATCCTTTCTTAGTACTTTACCCCTTTCCCTTCTCACATCCCATAATAGTTCCCTTAACTTTTGTAGGGGTTTTCCCCTTCCTAAATCTCACATATTAGAAGGAACATAAGATACTTGTTTCACTGAACATAAGAGTCTCAAGCTCCATCTGTTTTCCCTATAAATGACAACATTCAGGTCAGAATGGCAGCTTGGCAGGTCAGGGCACCTGCATCCACATCTGATGCCCCGAGTTCAATCCCTGAGACTCACATGGTAGGAGAGAACTGAGTCCTACATGTGGTCTCCACCTACACATGCATGAGTTGGTCATTGTAATGTACTTGGCTCTCTTTCAGCCTTCAAACATTTTTTTGTTCTGTAGTCTTAATTTTTTAAAATTACATTAAAAATTAATTATATGTATATGTGTATGTCTGCATATGGTTTTGAGCATGTGCATATAGTACCCAAGGAGGCCAAAAGAAGGTATTGTTTCCTCTGGAACTGATGTTACAGAACATTATGAGCACCCCAACATGGGTGCTGGCAATTAAACTTGGGTCCTCTGAAAGAGCAGAAGGCACTGTTAACCACAGAGCCCCCTATCTCTCTGGCCCCAACTCTTAACTCTTAAATTATAACATGACATGAAGGGGTTCCTTTCCAGTCATGCCAGTTTGGGGGCTTAAATTCCTCCTCTACGTGGATGCACATGTCTTTCCCTAGAAGTGAGAAAAAAATATCTGCTCTAATTTTACTGAATAGTTTTTCATGCCATTAGTTTGTATTTTAGCCCAATGTTCTACGCCACGGTTTCTTGCGTGAGGTCTCCTGTTTGTGTGCAGCAGTTCTTAAGTTCTGATCCTGATTGCTTACTTTTTATGCTTTCTGAATGAGGTCACTCCTTCCACGATCACTCATGTCCCCTTGCCTACTTGGTTTTGCTCCTTGGTGACTCTTTCCAGTGAAGGTTTTCGTTCATGCTGAAGCTCTCTTCCAGTTCAGCGTTCTTCTGAGCTGTCTTCCTCGCTCCATTCATGCGTTTGTGAGCATCATCTTTGAGACATTGGTCCTTTCCCTGAAGTAGACTTTGAAGCATTTGTTTGCCATGTTAATGGAGCTTGATTCAACTACTGAGTGTTTATGGGCCTTTTTAAGAGTCAGATTGCCTTTCATAGTTATTCTCTTTCTCTTTCTTCGCTTGGCAGTCCTCACTATCCTTCAGAAGGGGTGAATGTAGATCTCACTAATGACAATTAAAAAGCAAGTCAGATAACTAAAGGGGATAGAAAAATAACTGAAGGCATCAGCTACATCCTCAGTAAGAAAATAGGGAAAAGTGGTAAGGATATTAATCAGATGAACAGGGAATTTAAAAAATAGTAAAAAATAAAATTAAAAACATTAATAATTAAATTAAAAAAGAAGTGGAACTGGGGAAAGAAACAAAAAGGCTCAAGATGGGAGAGATTACAAACTGGAAGTGCAGGGTATAACCGTGAAGGGAAAGGACAAGAAAACCAACACAGAGCAAGAAAACTCAGTGCTACTCTGGCATAGGAGAAACAGGATGTGGATGTTATGCCCTCACATCCACGTCTCTTCAACACTTACTTAGTTTAGGGGACATACAAGTTAGACCAAAGCACTGCTGCAGGCTGGCCTCCACTCCTCCTTACCTGCTGAGGCATGCACTCGGAGGAGAGCTTGGCAGACTTCCAAGAGCTATGAGGTAAGTGTAGGAGCTGCCTCGGGCTCTTGTCATTAGCCAACATGGAAGACCAATTGCTTGGGGTTTGCCTGAAAACATCGCCGCTCTGCCATTTTGTACATGGGAGTGAGAAAGGCCTGAGCGGGGTGTTGCTACCAGGAACCTCTGGGGTTCTGAGAATTGGAAGCAGTCAAGTCGAACCAGTTTCTGCTGACAGCAGGGTACCGGCTCCTATGCCCTGCCGTGCTGTTCTCAGATCCACCCCTTGCTCGGTTCCTGTTCAGGTAGGCCTGAGACTCTTCCCAGAGGTAGGGTTGAGGTTACCAAGTCTAAGCACACCCTATGTCCTCCCAGCTCAGCACACACTTCCCCAAGTAGACAGGGTCTACAACTCAGTGTCCAAGTCCATCCTGAAGCCTGGGGTGATCGCCAGCTTACTAGTCAAGAACAGTGGCTTTTGGAACCCAGGGGCTCTTACTGAAGAATTTTCCGGCAAGACTTTCTTTCCTTCTTTTCCTTCCCTCCTTCCTTCTCTCCCTCCCTCCTTTCCCCCTCCTTCCTCCCTTCCTCCTCCTCCTCCTCCTCCTCCTCCTCCTCCTCCT
>NC_034605.1:389167-395998 GCF_900095145.1 Mus pahari | reverse complement strand
AAAACTAGGAACATTAGAGAAACTCAACTTGTTTTAAAAGATCAAAGACCTTCAAAACCCCTCAGCTAATATACAAAGTGGCAAAAGAAGAAACAAAAAAAAAAGAATAAACAAAAACAAAGTGGCAAAAGGCTGGATGCTTTCTCTTGGAAATAGGAACAAGGCAAAGATGCCTGCCTTCCACACTCTTATTCATCTCAAAAATGAAAGTGTTATCCAGTGTCCTAAGGCAGGAAAAGAAAGTGCATACAAATGGGGAGGTGTGACATGAGTCTGTTCCTAAATAAACAAACAAACCAAAACCAAAAAGCCGGCCATAGTGGTGGCGCACACCTTTATTCCCAGTGTCTGAGAAGCAGGAGTAACTGGATATCTCTATCGGTCTGAGGTTAGCCTGCTCTACATACATGGTGAGTTCCAGGACAGCAAGAGCTTGTAATGCGAATCTGTCTCAAAAAAAAAAAAAAAAAAAAAAAGTTTAAAACACAAAAAATCAAGTTTAAAAAAAAAAAAAAAAAAGAGCCATCTGGAAAGGCTACACATCTGATTCCAACTGCACGGTGTTCCGAAAAGGGGTGGGGGGGGGTGTCACAAAGACAGCAAATACCAGTGGTATTAGGGAGTGCGGGATAAGCAGACCATACAGCAGATTTCTATGGCAGTGACTCTGATCTTATGTTTCACAAACTCATAAAGCGTACAGTACTGTGATGGTTAGTCTCAATGGTCACCCTGACTAGATCTGGAATAAATTAAGAGACATCCCTGGCAGGGACTGGAAGGATATTTCTCTTGTTTTGTTTCGTTTTGTTTCATTTTGTTTTTCGAGACAGGGTTTCTCTGTATAGCCCTGGCTGTCCTGGAACTCACTCTGTAAACCAGGCTGGCCTTGAACTCAGAAATCCTCCTCCTCCTCCTCCTTCTTCTTCTTCTTCTTCTTCTTCTTCTTCTTCTTCTTCTTCTCCTTCTTCTTCTAATGAGACAGGGTTTCTCTGCATAGCCTTTGCTGTTCTAGAACTCACTCTGTAGTCCAAGCCATCCTCAAACTCAGAGATCTGTTTGCCTTTGCTTCTCAAGACTAGGACTAAAGGTGCACACAATCACGTCCTGAGGAAAAGTTTCTTAAGATGTTCTTTACTGCAGTGTCAGCGGGCATGCTGGAAGCTCAGGAAACCTTTGTAGCTCCTTCTTGCTGTGCAGGTCACCTCCCCAGTGGGTGTCAGCAAATAAGGTTGTGCGCACCTGTGAAGTTTTCCTTTTCTCCTTTGCTGATAGCCCATCCCTCCCTACCATGTTTTCTGATGTTAGTACGGATCTAAAGTTTCTGGGCTTCATTTAGTCTGTAGTGTTTTTTATTGTACACCTAAGCTGTTCCATGCTACCCACCCCTCCCTGTGGCTATGCGCTTTCAGATTTGTGGAGATGCAGGAGTGTTGTAGATGTCTAGAATCTGACAGCTTCCCTTTCTGTGTATTCCTTTTAAAAAGAGATAAAAGGATAGATATGGATTAAAAAAAAGACAGACAGACAGACAGGAGTCTTATGTTACTCCGGATGGCTTCTAACATGTGACCCTCCTTTTCATCCCTCTGAGTTCTGGGAAATGCAGGCATGAGTCGCCATGCCTAGCTTACCTATATTTTGTTCTTTTTGTTATTGATGTTTTTGAGACAGGCTCTCACGGTGTAGCCTTGGCTGGCCTGGAATTCACTATGTAGACCAGGATGGCCTCATACTCATTGAGATTCATGTGCCTCTACCACGCCTGGCAATTATCACTATCTTCTTAAGATCTTGACATGTATAATTCAGTCAACTGTCCTAAGAGACAGCTGAATGTCCTAAGAGCGAGCCATGAATTCTTGCTGCAATCTTGGGCTTTTAATTTACGACTGTTTACAGTGCTGTATTGCAATTTCGTACTCTTGCTCTGTGAAAGTTGCCAACACTCCTGGCTGTTTGTTCTAGCAAAAGTAGATCTCAGAGTTAGGCAGACTGCTGCTGAGTTAGAGCGCTTGCCCTGCAAGCAGAAGGACCTGCGTCGTATCCCCAGAACATACATAAAAATGCCAGGCATGATAGTGCACACTGGTAATCCCAGTACTGAGGCAGAAGAAGTACGGGGACCCCTGAAGTCCACAGCAAATCTAGGCTAATTGCTCAGCTCCAGGTCAGTGAGTGCCTGTCTCAGAGGAGGTAATCACACTACTGAGGACAACATTAGAAATGGTCCTCTGGCCTGCATGTACTCACATGAACACATCCACCTGCGCATGCATGCATGCATGCATGCTTGTGTGCACATGCGCGCGTGTGCACACACACACACATACACACACACAGAGGCACGCATGCATACACACATGCATGCACAATTCTGCACTGTACTAAACCACTGATGCAGCTCTAACACAGGAGGGAACTGGACTTCCCACAGACTCACGGACGTCTCCTCCTTCTGAGTAAGTCCTCATGTCCTCAGCTGCTCACTGACGCTTGCAGACTCATCTGTATTTTTTTTTTCATGTTGTCATACAAGTTTATTTTGTATGCCATGCATATTCTTTTTTATATCCTCGATCCTTCTTTTCCTGCCCTCATCAGTCACTTCTGTCCTGGTCGGCAACTTTACTTTCTAGCCATAGATGTATATATGACTTTATGTATCTATATAAAACAAAGGCTAGCTTCATTCATTTAATATGATTATCTCTAGTTATATCCATTTTCCCAAACAATATGACTTCCTCCTTTATGGCTGAAAATGTTTCCATGGCGTGAAGAGACCACGTTTATTATCTGTTCTTTTGGTGAACACTTAGAATCCCCATGTGTTGTGATTGGTGCTGATACTCACTCATTGCTGTGTGAGTATTTTTGTGATGGGTAAACTTAGAGCCCATTAGGCAAATATAGGAGAGTGGAACGGCTGGACCATATTTGCACAGACGGTGGGATGTAAACTAGTCTTGTCAGTTAAGAAATCAGCATGGACTTGTTAGGAAGTCCTTAATGGCCACAAGCAGATGATGGTCACAGGGAATCACAAGACAAATTATCAGGCAATTCACATATTACATTTTGACATGTTTAGATTTTTTTTAAAAAAAAATTGAGTCAGGTGTGGTGGTGCACGTCTTTAATCCCAGAACTTGGGAGGCAGAGGCAGGCGGATTTCTGAGTTCAAGGCCAGCCTGGTCTACAAAGTGAGTTCCAGGACAGCCAAGGCTACACTGAGAAACCCTGTCTCGAAAAACAAAACAAAACAAACAAACAAAAAATTTGACTAAGATCTCTAACTTTTATTTCAAATGTAACTTTCAGAAGAATTTTTTATCTTTAATGCGTATGAGTGTTTGCCTGCATGTATGTATGTACACCGTGTGCATACAGTTCTCATGGAACCTAAAAGAAGGCATCAGATCTCTGGAAGCAGGGTCACAGATTATTGTGAGCCACAGTGTGGGTGTTAGGAACCAAACCTGGGTCCTCCGCAAGAGCAGCAAGTGCTTTTAACTGGTAAGTCATCTCTCCTGCTCCAAAGAATAAAAATTACAGAAGCAGTGCAGGGTATTCTCTTAGCTCCCCATCTAGTTTCCCTGTTTCTGAACACTGTGTACTAGTATTATGGTACTTCTATTACAACTAGTGAGCTAACATGCAAACATCACTGTAACAAAATGCCATGGCCAGGTGACTTCAGATTTGATTTGTTTCCCCTGTGGTGGTTTAAATGACAGAAGCTCCTATAGACTAGAACACTTGAACAGTTGGTCCCCAGTTGGTGGCACTGTTGGGGGAGGGTTAGGAGGTGTGGCCTTGCTGAGCAGAGCGTGCCACTGGATGTGGGTTTTGAGAGTTTAAAGCCTGGGATACCTTCCATGTTGCTGTTCCTGCTTCAAGTTTACAGTTAAAAATGTCATCTCAGCCTCTGGTCATGCTTCCTCGCCATGGTGGATTCTTATCCCTCGGGAACTATCAACCAAGATACACTCCCTCTTCCAAAAGTCACATTTCCTCGTGGCATCTTATCACAGAATCAGAGGAGCAACAAATACCACCCCCCATGTTCTCTTTCTGTCTCATACAGGCAACTGCATTACTTAGCACTAACCCCTCCTCAGCCATCTTTAGTCTACGACCAGCCCTCAGGAGTCCCTTGTTTTTGATGATCTCAACAGATCCCAAAAGATCAAGCTGGTTTTCAACTTGGGATTATTTTGCTTCCATTGCCCAAGGCCCTAGACAGTTTTGAATAGTTCCAGTTGAGTGTTTTGTGGAATGTCTTGTGTTTGGGTTTTTCTGATGTTATTTTAATAGGATTTTTAGAAAGAAGGACATCTTATTGCTCTCTAGTGAATGCACTTGGGTTAACAAGGACTATTACAGGTGGTGTAAACTTGATTGCTCAGCATGTAGACTGTAAAAAATTACTCTCCCTCGTCTTTCCATGCTCTTCAGAGAAAAAGACACTAAAGATAAGGAGTTAAATTCTACTCTTTTATTTTATTTTTTTTAAAGGGGTCTTGCTACGTTGCCTAGGATGACCTCAAACTCAAGATCTTCCCCTCTCAGTAAATTCTAGCTTATCCCAAATCATACAACTGGTTCTAACAAGTTGGAAAGTCTTGGAAAAATGACATATTGGCTCTCAGTCTTCACTGTCTCAGCTGCCTCAGGAGATGTTCGGCCTGGGCTTCGTTCCCATGATCATTACCAGCTCCATTATTCTCCAGTTTATAGCACCCGCATATGATGCATTTGAAAATCAGTTCCCTTAAACTACAGCTATGTTCTCCAGAATACGCTGATGTGTAACCTATAGAGAGATCTTCATTATAACAACTTTTTAAAAAAGATTTATTTTTTTTATTTACATGAGTACACTGTAGCTATCTTCAGACACACCAGAAGAGGGCATTAGATCCCATTACAGATGGTTGTAAATCACCGTGTGGTTGCTGGGAATTGAACTCAGGACCTCTGGATGAGCAGTCAGTGCTCTTAACCGCTGAGCCATCTCTCCAGCCCATTATAACAATTTTTAAGTGGCAATGAAAAAACAAACAAAAACACCCAAACAGGGCTAGAAAGACACTAAGTGGTTAAGAGCCCTGCTGTAGTCAATCTGAGTCTGGTTCTGTGAGATCCAGCGCCCTCTCCTGGCCTCTACACAGACCTGCACTCATGTGCACATGCCCAGCTACCCCCCACCCTCGGCATCACCCAACATTTCCCCATCCTTGTTTTTAAAATCTCTATGGCTTATTTTGTCTTTCCCATTTTATCCAATGGTGAACAGCTTGTTTGGAAGTGAGCAACGATGCGTTTGTTTGTTTGTGTGTGTGTGTTTTGTTTGTTTTGTCTGTTTGTTTGTTAAACTAGCCAGAGGAGCTTTAGAAACGTGCTGTTGCTCACACTGGTGATTCCCAGATAGATTGCTTTGTTCTCAGGGACTGGTGATTCTGCCTCTACTGTGTGGAATTGTCTGTGACTTTCCCTTTAACCACTATCAGTGTTCACAGATATTCTGTGACTGCTAGCATGATATGTGCATTCTCTGTATCAAGTGTGAATTTTACTGTATAGCTATAAGATCTGCATCATCAAGTTTGTCTTTTTCTCTATTTGACATGTGAAATCTTTCTTAAAAGTGTTATCATCTCTTTTTTTACATCGTATACACACTGTGTTTCCATTTTACAGAAGGGAATGTAGTGAATAGACATTTGTAACTGGGGCTGTTTATTAACTGAGAATCTTGGTGGCTTGTGACTTTCTCTGGAAAGATTTCAGTAAATGTCTTTTTGCTCAAGATTTGTCAGACCACCACAGAACTCCACTCAATCCTAACATAATGTGCTAGTGATTTTGGTTTTGGCAGGGGGGTTATTTACAAGACTATGAGTGAGAGGCTCCTTGCCAGATGATGAATGACTCAAAGGTTGGCACATTCCCAGGTGCTCATCCCAGCATAGACCATAGCTTGTGAGAGCTGCATCTCTGGAGCTCCCTGTGTGGTTTATAGGCAACTTTTCTAGTCAAAAGTCTTCTCTCCAGCAATGTGAAATGGTTATATAATCTTTGGGAAAGGCCGTGTAAGTTTAAGGAACTTTCTGAGACTTGTGAATTGCTTACCTTTTTAGCCATGAAAGTTCCATTGACTTTGTTAGACTTAAGGAGCCCCACAATGTTCCTATCCAGGATGGAACATTTCAGTTTAAAGGCAATTGCTATGCAGCATTCAGCCTTTAGAACCACTAAGAGTCTATTTAAAAGTGGTTTGAAGCTTCTGTCTCCAAAGGTACCTTGTCAGATATTAAATACAGACAGCCTGTGATTTTTTTTCTTGTTTTCACCTGTTCCAGTTTGTTTCCTGTTGCTGTGATAAACACAGTGGCCAAAGACAACTTGAAGAGAAAAAGGATTTGTGTTAGCATCAGGAGTCTATAGTCTATCACTGAGGGAAGCCAAGATAGGTATTTGAAACAGAAACTTATGGAGCTGTTCCAAGGCCCATGTTTAGCTACCTTTCTTCTACACCCCAGGCTCTACACCTCATTCTGCCTAAGAATGGTACTGCCCAGAGTGAGCTGAATCATTCTATGATAATTAGCAATCAAGAAAATGTTTCGCTGGGCAGTGGTGGCACACACCTTTAATCCCAACACTTGGGAAGCAGAGGTGGGTGGATTTCTGAGTTCGTGGCCAGCCTGGGCTAGAGTGAGTACTAGGACAGCCAGGACTACACAGAGAAGCCCTGTCAACAAGAAAGAAAGAAAGAAAGAAAGAAAGAAAGAAAGAAAGAAAGAAAGAAAGAAAGAAAGAAAG